>NC_036463.1:24417957-24690457 GCF_002775205.1 Xiphophorus maculatus
GGGTCCATCCACCTGCAGATGGAGGACGTGGATTATTACAGTCTGAAGTTCAAACAAAACGGTAAGAAGATGGAAGACCTCCAGAACATCTGGACAATGTGACCGAACCTCGGGTTCCTGAAGTTCTTTATAAAGCATTTAAGGTCGATAGGAGTAGTGACAGTGTTGTTGTAGCACAGAACGGCCTGGTGGGGGCAGTATTGTGTCTGCAGTAACACCGTGGAGGTGAAGTCAGCTTCCAGCTCCTGGTTTCCATCAGTGACATCAGCTCAGATGATGATGATGATGTTTCTGTGGCCTTCCTCACTCATTAAGATCCCAGAACTAGAACCGGTAGATCAGCCACCAGGTGTTTTACATCCGGTTGTTTTAATGACACTCAGTTTGTGATTTTTTCCCATCATGCTCCTGGGCAGAGACGGTCCTCTGTGTCAGGCTGACCAATCCCATCATGCACTTGAACACCAGAAGTTACGTGGTGGAGCTGACCTTTGACCCTGAACACCAGCAAGAGCTGGAGGAGGCCGCAGGGAGAGTCTTCAATGTACTGTTGCAGCACCTGCATGTTGGAACAGCACCTCCTGCTGGTCACTGCTGCCGGTGTCTGAGCAGTGAGGCGGAGCTTCATCTGAGTAACTGTTGGTGTTTTCAGAAACAGGCGAGTCCATCCGGCGCCGGAGGAGCGGTCCAGACCTCGCCCTCTGCAGACACGCACACGGCTCGGTCCTACAGCCGCAAGAAGCCGCCAAGCAAGAGTCAGCTGAAGAGTGAGTCGAGTTCGGCTCAGAACCTCCACCCTGATGACCGCCTGACCACCAGACTTCCACAACACCACCGTGTTTACTGCCGGTCCTAGACCTGAACCATCCACAGCTTTATGAACTCGTTGTTTAGATCAGGACGAACCGTCGCATGACCTGGAATGAACCAATCAGAAGGATCCCAACAGCTCTGTCTCTCTCCTCAGTTCTACCGCTGTCGTCTCCAAGCAGCGAGGACGAGTCCACCTCACTGAAGGTAACCCCGGCACCGAGCCAACGACGGACCCAACGACCGACCAAGCTAACAACCAACTGAATGACTTGTTTATCTGGTTCCAACTCTGAGGTTTTGTTTTTCAGCCTATGGCTTCAAACCAAGCCGAAGTTCTGTTTGACCAGATCGTTCACTCCACTCCTAAGTTCAGCAGTCAGTCAGAGCAACCCGGCGCTGAGCGGGGCTGGTCTTCTGGTCCATCAGAGAGAATCTCTCCAGTTTCTGGTTCAGCTGCTTTCCAGCCACCGTTGGATCTGCCTGATGGAGCCGACGATTCAGAAGTTCACCTGTCGAACCTGGAAGAACCCCCATCAGGTGACCTGCAGGGGGCGGAGCTTCAGACGACGCAGCACCTGACAGAGGGACTTGAAGAAGGAAGCAGCTCTCCCTCTAACAAGGTTCATTTCCTGTTTCTGACTGGAGTCAAACCTGATAAGTTTTTCATGTTTACCTGTTTTTTGTTCTTCTGCAGGAAAACCTGAGGAAAAGAGAAGCTGCAGATTCAGGTGTCACCTGTTCATTTACCTGGATGATGGCTGCACTAATAAAACATGTTACAATGAATGACGGTCTCTCTGTTAGATGCTAGGCTCCAGTTTGTCCTGGCTTTGTCCAGAATAACCAACACTCTGAACCGCAGGCTACCTGTCAGACCAGGCCGAGGGCGTCACCCCCTCCAAGAGGAAGGCGGAGCCTCTGCAGGACTGGGCGGAGTCTGAGTTGCCAATGAAAGGTAGTTTAATGCCAAGTTCAGTTTCTTGAATGTTTCTGATGCTCACCTGGCTGCCCAGCAGAGGGGGCGGAGCTAGCAGTGGAGGAGGATCTTCAGAGTGAGGGGGCGAAGCAGAAGGCGGAGCCAGAGTCACACCTGACATCTGACATCACTGCTGCGTTCAAGTCCTTCAAAGCCCAGCTGGAGCAGCGCTTCACCGTCTGTTGCCACACTTGCTCTCCTTCAGTGGCTCTGCTGCTCATCAATAATCAATAATTAACGAGGCTGATTGACTCCATGATCTCAGGGCTGCTGGCAGGAGGTCCAAGCTGAGGTTCTCGGGTCCCTGAGGGACTGTCAGCAGCACGTGTCCTCACTGCTCACGGCTGTCCACCAGCACAGGTAAGTCTGACGCCACACCTGCCTCTGCCCACCACCACAAGCTCCGCCCACCTCCACAAACCTGCCCATCATCCCGGGCGTGTTGTTGATGTGTGTGTGTTCAGGTTGTCATTGCTGCAGCGGTTTGAAAGCAGTGTAACGGATCATCTGAAGCAGCTGGAGGAGAACTCCATCAGTCTGAACTCCATGGACTCTGAGATTCTGGTATGAGGCGGGTTGCAGGTTCTGAACTGGTGTGACTGGTTCCGTCCCACTGATGACCGCTTCCTGTTTGTCCTGCAGACGTTCTTCCACTCTGAGATGGAGCAGCTCAGTTCGTTCTGTCAAGAACATCTAAAGAAGTGAGTCTGATGGGTTCTGGTCCGGTTCTCCCTGCTGAAACTGGAGTAGAACCGGGTCCAGATGATCTGCTGGGCCGAAGTAGAACCGGGGGAACAATAAACAACGGTTCAGTTGTGATGTTTGGAGTGGACCCCATGTCCTACAGTGCTGGCGCTACGGTGGAAACCAACAGAAAAGAACCGGGTTCTAGATGCAAACCGGGTTCTGACTACATCTGTTTGGACAAAGAGGTTCCACAGCGGGTCCAGGAGGTCCGGAATCCTGCAGGTTTCAGTTCCTCCCTGCTGGAGGGAACTTCCTCCTCAGCAGGTCGCGGTTCTTCTAGTGAGCCGTCATTGGATCCAGGTGAGTAAAACATGCAGGATGCCGGGCCTCCAGAACTCGCTTTGGGCCCCACTGGGTTAGAGGTTCTCCCCAGTGGTCCAGAACACATTGGGTGGATATGAGCTGTGGGTTCTGGTGGGTCGAGGTTTTGGGTTACCTGTGTTCAGATCTTCAGTCTCTTTCTCCTCAGGTTGAAGAATCTCGACTCCGACCAGCTGAGGACGAAACATTCAACCAACCGCTGAAGAAGTCGCCATCGACGGGAGGAGCAGGAGGAGGAGGAGCAGGAGGAGCAGGAGGAGCAGGAGGAGGAGGAGCAGGAGGAGGAGGAGCAGGAGGAGGAGGAGGAGCAGGAGGAGGAGGAGCAGGAGGAGCAGGAGGAGGAGCAGGAGGAGGAGGAGGAGAACCTCCTGGATCTTTTTGTATCTGATAAATTTTCTCTTCTGATAAAAACGATTAAAGGCTGAAACTAAATACTGCGTGATGTTGATGCTGGTGCCAGTTTCCATGGTGATGTTGGTTGCTGGTGCTGATGCTGGTTGCCGTGGTGATGCGTGGCGTAGTGGCTACAGCCGACCACCAGAGGGAGAGCTGGTCTCTGCAGCGGAGGGGAGCCTCCATCAGGCCGTACCAACACCCTGACAGCAGGGGGCAGCAGCACCGCAAGCTGACCCGGCAGAACCAAACCGGACTGGTCTTCATCAGAACCCACAGGACACGCTGTGGACAGTGGGGATGTCCACAGCGTGTCCTGCAAGTCTCCGTGGCTCAGGAACCTGCTGGTGACCTGTGCAGGACATGAGGACGCAGCGGGACGCCCCGCCCCCTGCAGCCCCGCCCCCCGCAGCCCCGCCCCCCGCAGAAGGTCCAAAGCTGTTTGTGATTCTGTTGCTGGTTGTCAAGCAGCTCAGAGCCAAACAGAGAAATCCCCAAAGAGCAGCAGAAGAAGAAGACGACTAATGAGGCGCCGTCGGGGCGAGGCAGAGCTGCTCAGGTGTTTCACTCAGCAAACATCACACAACCTGCAGCAGCTCCTCTCTGAACCGGACCAGACCGCAGATCGGACCATGCTGCCACCGCTTCTGTGATCCGTCTCTGTGGACTTGGATGGACGAGCAGAACCGGACTTGAAGGCTAGACGGGTCGTTGATTCCCAGCAGCTACAGGTCAGTCCACTGGGACCACAGCTGCCGCCATACTGGGTCCATTTAGATTCTGCTGCGACCCGTTTGTAGCTGGAAGGTTCTGATGTCCCAAACGGGCCAGAACCAGAGCAGAGTCCAGATGGTTCTACTGGGTCTCTAACTGCTTTAATGTGCTGAACTGGTAGCCTGTTCTGGTCCTACTGGACTCCCATCCTGACCAGTCTCATCTCTGACCCGGTTCTGGTTCCAGTGGTTCCAGTAGAGATGGGTTGTTTAGGCGGGAAGACGGACGAAGAGCGACTCGACGAAAAGGCCAAAAGAGAAGCGAACAAGAAGATCGAGAAGCAGCTGCAGAAGGAGAGACAAGCGTACAAAGCAACACACCGCCTGCTGCTGCTGGGTGACACACCTGTCCACCTGTCTGTCTGTCTGTCTGTCTCTGTCCACCTGTCCCTCTACCTGTTGGGATCTTGACGGTCCAGGCTTCATTTGTTCTCCTCTGTCCTCTCTGCCCCCTGTTGGTCCCCCTGTCTGTCCTCCTCTCTGTCCACCTGTCCTCTCTGTGGTTGTGCAGGTGCAGGAGAATCAGGTAAAAGCACCATCGTGAAGCAGATGAAGATTCTCCATGTGGACGGTTTCAACGCTGAGTGAGTCTGGGTTTGTGGAAACCGGGTCTAGACCAAACCCGTTGTCATGAACTCTGGTTTGTTCCCAGAGAGAAGCAGCAGAAGATCCAGGACATCAGGAAGAACGTGAAGGACGCCATCGTGGTAAGTCTGACTGGAGCACAGGGTCATGAAGGTCATCAGGGTCATGACTGTGTCCTGGCTCCACCGGGACCTGGTCCTCAAGGTGGACATGTCTCCGCCCTCGTCCTGACCGTCAGCTCCATCGGCCAATCAGCTTCTCTTTGTTTCAGACCATCGTGTCGGCCATGAGCGCGCTGACTCCGCCCGTCCCTCTGGGTAACCCTGGCAACCAGTTCAGAGTGGACTACATAAAGAGCATCTCTCCGCTTTCAGACTTCGATTACACGGAGGTAAAACCACACCTACACAGGTGAGTCATGTGAGCTGTGATGTCACTCAGGTGTGTCTGCAGCAGAGGCGGCAGGTCGGAGGGTCTGAGTGGGTTATTGATCTCTGATCAGCGGAACCTCTACTTCCCCTCAGAACCAGGTCTAATCATTCTCCTCACTACTTGGTTTGGGTCGGATTGTTTGGTTCTGATGGTTTGGGTTCACGGTGTTTGAGTTGTTTCCTGCTCCAGTGGAAACGTTGAAAGTTTCCGTTAATATTTCCTGCAGCAACAAAGGAGACCTAAAAGGAAACACACACACACACAGGTAACACCCCGTCCTGAACAGGTAGACGGGTTGAAGTGCTTCAGGCTGCACCAGGAGACCTGCTTGTTTGTTGTAATGACAGTAATGACATGATGTAACCAGTTCACCGGAGACGCACACAGCTGAGAGTCGCCTGAGGCCTCATTATCTAAACAGCTCATCTCCCAGGACCTCACACACCAAAGAAGTGTTCACTCTTCCTCTATGGTCTGCTGATTGGTTCATGAGACACTATGCTGCTCACACTGTTGTTGCTGCCATCCAATCAGGAGCCTTCACACAGACCCAGCCATTATAGGAGAAGACATTCACCTCTAGAACCTCTGGGCCGTTTATATCTACATACACGTGGAGTTGTCGTATAGCTGACCCGTCGTACCGCTGACCCGTCGTACCGCTGACCCGTCGTACCGCTGACCCGTCGTACCGCTAACCCTTCGTAGCCCTGACCCGTCGTACCGCTGACCCGTCGTACCCCTGACCCGTCATACCGCTGACCCTTCGTACCCCTGACCCGTCGTACCGCTGACCCTTCGTACCCCTGACCCGTCGTACCCCTGACCCGTCGTACCCCTGACCCGTCGTACCGCTGACCCTTCGTACCCCTGACCTGTCGTACCGCTGACCCTTCCTTCGTACCCCTGACCCTTCCTTCGTACCCCTGACCCGTCGTACCCCTGACCCGTCGTACCACTGACCCGTCGTACCGCTGACCCGTCGTACCGCTAACCCGTTGTACCGCTAACCCTTCGTACCCCTGACTCGTCGTACCGCTGAACCTTCGTACCCCTGACCCGTCGTACCTCTGACCCTTCATACTGCTGACCCGTCGTACTGCTAACCTGTCGTAATGCTAACCCGTCGTACCGCTAACCCGTCATACCCCTGACCCGTCGTACCGCTGACCCGTCGTACCGCTGACCTGTCGTACCCCTGACCCGTCGTACCCATGGACCTGGTGACACTTGTCATTTAGAGGCAGTCCAGTTTGACAAAGCTGGTCTTCAGGCTCTTCCAGACAGAGGCCTTCATTCTCTGTCTGTTTTCTTCGTTCTCTATCGATCTCTCCTGCGGTCGGGTCACAACTGTAAACAGGCCACTCCCATTGATGCTCCGTTTTCTTGTCACTGTTTCTTCTGACCAACATCTGGAGACGGTCCAGGCTGGGCTGAGAACCGTCCTTGTGGAGAATTGTCTGGCACTCAAGCATGAACCAGTGTGGTTGAGACAGAACAGACCAAGTTTAACTGGGATCTTTGGTACCAACAGGAGGTCATAAAGACAGACTGGTCCTACTTGGTTCCACCAAAGGCGAGCCGGTTAGAACTAAGGTCCTGGTAGAAAATGAGATTCAAAGGTCCAATAAGGAAGGCTCTGGTTTGGAAGGTTGAAGGGATGAATGGATCAGAACTACAAGAAGTTTGTCGTTCCCAGAATGGAGTAAGCAGGCAGTCACCAGAGCATCTGATGGTTAGTAAGACCAGGGTGACTCATCAGGACCACCTCTGATGTGGTCCGATCCCCCTCTGAACCAGGTGCTGCTGTGTCCCTCTGCAGCATGCAGGGGGCGCTCACAGCTCTCTCTCGGGTTCTGGCAGGACTTCTTTGAGCACACCCAGAAGCTGTGGGAGGACGACGGCATCAAGGCGTGCTTTGAACGCTCCAATGAATACCAGCTGATCGACTGCGCCAAGTAGTAAGGACCTTGAGCATTAAGCCCTCCCACCTTTACTGTGATGTCACAGGTGTTTAGGAGACATTTTAAAGCTTTTTACTGATCCTCATGTGTTCTGGGTTTCAGCTTCCTGGACCGGTTGGACTCTGTCAGGAAGACAGACTACACGCCTACTGACCAGGTCAGAGACCAGCCAATCAGGCTGCAGCTTCCACTTTGGCTCTGCCTCACTCTTCTTCTTCTGCAGGACTTGCTGCGCTGCAGGGTGCTGACATCTGGGATTTTTGAGACCAGGTTTCAGGTGGACAAAGTCAACTTCCAGTAAGTTCTGGATCTGAGGTCAGAACCACCGTGTTCTGAGCAGGAAATGAAATGTGTGTGTGTGTCAGTATGTTTGATGTAGGAGGTCAGAGGGATGAGCGCAGGAAGTGGATCCAGTGCTTCAACGGTAAGAGCAGCAGCATTAATCAGTGACCTGAGTGCCAGCAGAACTCAGCCCGGTTTGGTTCCCTCAGATGTGACGGCCATCATCTTCGTAGCGGCCAGCAGCAGCTACAACATGGTCATCAGGGAGGACAACTCCACCAACCGCCTCAGAGAGTCCCTGGACCTGTTCAGGTCCATCTGGACCAACAGGTGCTGGTGGTTCTGAACAGCTGCCTCAGCTATCTGACCTGTGGTTGGCTGCGTTAACCTTCATGTGCTCTGTGATTGGCTGCAGGTTCCTGAAGACCATCTCTGTGATTCTGTTCCTCAACAAGCAGGACGTCCTGGCTGACAAGATCCTGGCCGGGAAGTCCAAGCTGGAAGATTATTTCCCAGAATATACCAACTACCAGGTTCCTCCTGAGTGTAAGAGCGGACACACATGTGCTGATGGACATGTGAGGAACATGGAGTGCTTCCTAACATCCATGTCTGTTTTCCAGCTGTTCCAGATGTCGGCGAAGACCCCACAGTGACCCGAGCAAAGTTCTTCATCAGAGACGAGTTCCTGGTAAAAACCCTTCGATGGTGGTCAGGGAACTGACGAGTTCCCTCCAACGTGTTCCCTCTTAATGTGTTCACTCTAACGTGTTCCCTCCTATATGTTCCAGAGGATCAGCACGGCCAGCGCTGACGGGAAACATTACTGCTACCCTCACTTCACCTGCGCCATCGACACGGAGAACATCCGCCGCGTCTTCAACGACTGTCGTGACATCATCCAGCGCATGCACCTGCGTCAGTACGAGCTGCTGTGATTGGCTGCTGGTCCCTGCCATGACTCCGTCACTTCCTGTTAACCCTTCAATGCAGACTTCTTCATGTTTAGAGTAGAAAGGAGAAAATCAGAGAGTATGTAGTGGTTATGATTCAAAAGTTCAGGGTTATGCAGAGCATTATGGGTAGTGTAGTGTACAGGCTGACAGAGTACAACCATTTTATTAAAATATTTTTCCATGTTAAGATTTTGAGTTCAGTTATAGCCTGTTGCTGATTGGCTGTTTTCAGATGATGTCACTTTTTAACCAATCAGGTCTTAGAGCTCATTTATAAAAACAGGAAGTTGATCTGCTGAGTTTGTTTATTAGCATTAAAGAGGATTTATCAGTGCATTGATGTCTGTTCTTCCTCAGCATCTGAGGTCCGAAAAGACCCGGTTCTACTTGGACAGTACAAGACCAGACAGAGTACTCAAACTAGAAGTGTGATGATGAATATAATTTCTCTGCAGACAACAAGGGCCACCGTTCAGAACCAAACCGGACCGTTTGACAGGTTTAGCTCGAGAACGAAAGCTGCAGAACTCAGAACCTCAGCTCAGCTTTGGACCTGACGAAATCAGGCTGCAGTGAGGAGGTCCGCTTCCTCTGGAAGAACAGCACTCAGAACCAGGAGGTTCTTTCAAAATTAAAGCTCTTCTCTAAAATCAAAGCAGTGCATTATGGGTCCGACTGATGCAGAGGTTCTGGAGTCGATGTGAGCCACGGTTTCTCTGTGGTTCTGATCTAGAACCAAACAGAGTCAGAGGTTCCTCAGATTCTGAAGGTTCTGGTTCTGTCTGAGCGGGTCGGACCATCACTTGGTCTCCCACTTTATTTGAATGGATCGGTTCCAAAAATATCAGAGATGGAAGGAGAGAAATGCTGGTGCTGCTCAGTTCACACGGATCAAAACAAATGGTACTAGTAGATCTAGGTCCATTATTGGCCCGTCTGCTCCTCTAACCGATAAACGGACTAAACATGGATGCGGTTTGTAAACTTACCCACACAAAAATAAAAGCAGTAACTTTGGCTATTTAATCTGTCATAAGAGAAAAGAATGGGGGTTAATTCTTCAAAGTCATATTTTAAACATGTTATCCTGTCAGTTTCAAACTATTTAGCTATCAAGCTAAACATTTAGCTTGCTAGCAACATATTTAGGTAAAAAGATAAATCCTTAGTTTGAAGATATGCCTTACTAACTTAACATTTATCTCCAACCTCAATATTTAATTTGTAAGCTAAATATTTTGCTAGGTCATACCTAAATATACAGCTTGCTAACGAAGTAATTACTGAGCTTGCTAAATATTTAGTTGGCTCTAAGCTAGTTATTTAGTTTACAAACCAGCTAGCTGAGGCCTTCATATTTATTTAATCTGTAAATGTACTTGCCAACAAGCAGAAATGAAAGCTGGAACTTAAGAACTTAGAGAAAACTCCTACAGTTAAGTCTTGTCCATTTAAAACAATGTCGCGGAGATATTAGTTTTTATAAAAATTAAGTATTGAGTTGTTTTAAACATGCCGAACCCATAGGGGGCGATGTAGGGCGAAGCTAAAACCTGTCGCAACCACAATCATTCAGAACATCCACGATTTCCTGTTGGGGAATGAGATTCATTTGTGTGGACAGACCGTGAGGTTAGACTGCTTTTGAATACAGCCTTAGAAAGTCAAGTTAATAAACTCAAGATAATGTCGACTGGGAATCGTGTTCAAGCCAGTATTTGGATGCTTGTGCCTCCATATTGGCGAGGGATAGCCAGGGTAAAACAGCTGACATCCATCTTTCTCCTTTGCAACTTAACATGTCGGAGCAGTTTTATTCTAAAACGTCTGAAAAAAGTCAGAAATCAGCTCCTCTCCAATAGACCCTTTTCACAGTGACGTCAGACAATGGCCGCCATAACTCAAAACTGGGTATCTTTACTTCCGGTGTGATTTTGCCTTGGGAACCAAGCTGAAAACTTCCCGCATTCTCATAATCTTAAGGATATAATAAAAGGTAAGTTTAATAATAACAGCATTTAAGTGTTAGATAGCTGTTACTAATCATTGTAAATTCACCATTCTCTATCTGTGTATAAAATAAACAGCCTCCGATCGGAGAGTAAACCACCTAGCAGCAGCTTTAGCCACAGTTAGGAAAGATATACACGGCCGCCTGTCAGCGCTGTAACGTTAGAGGTTCACTCTCTGTATTTTATAAAACGGTGTTTACGTGTTAGATAACCGTTATCAGTCATTGTCAATTTACCATTCTCCAACTGTATTCAAAGGAACCAGCTTCCGATCATGAGTAAACCAGCTAGCAGCAGCTTTAGCCACAGTTAGGAAACATATACACTGTCACTGCTAACTGTCACAGAGTCTCTCCCAAAGACGCAAAGAAGGAATAAAAATAAATACACAAGAAAATATTAATGTGCAATGATTTGGATAAATAACTTTAATCTGATTACTGGATTTGAAATACGAACTCGTTAGATTATTCGTTACCGAAAAAGTGGTCCGATTAAAGGCATTACAAAGCAGCGGCGGCACCGGACATCTCTGCTTATAACAAACAAATCCCTATTTTATGGGATGAGTGGCAACTCCAGTCTATAATTTAATAATCTGATCAAGATTAGAGCCTAAAACGTTAGAGTTCAAAAACAGTAAAAAGTTCTGGTTAAGGAACAGTTATGTCACGTAGTTAGCTAGCTAACAAAATTCACTAATGCTAAGCTAACGGTTACGCAAAACAAAAATACCTACCTTCATAGTCAAACAGGTATTGTTCGGTGAAGAATTTGTAGCCTTTGTCTAATTTAGATTTTTTTTGTCAGAGAGAACTGGTTTGCAAATCGTGATATATCTTCAAATCTTATTTTAGGCAAATGTTTTAGAGACTGTGTAAACTCCATGCTCCGGTGATCTGTCTGATCAACATATGCTGTCAGATTTATACATCTCTCTCTCTCTCTCTCTCTCTCTCTATATATATATATATATATATATATATATATATATATATATATATATATATATATATATGTCATATATATATATATATATGAAATAGACAACTTTATCATTACTTACTATGTACACCGGAACTAAGGATACACAGCTTCGAGCCAAAACGGAAGTTGTGTGACGTCATGTGAAAAGGGTCTATATTAGGCATTTTTCTTCCACTGCGTGGCGAAACAATAATATATGTGACGTCAGCGCCGCATTATTTGTTGCAGAAACGCATAAAAATCTATTCAGTTTGCAAGATATGCCTTAGTAACTTAACATTTATCTCCAACCTCAATATTTAATTTGTAAGCTAAATATTGCAAGATATGCGGCACCTGATTACAAGGTTTTAATTCTTCACTGTTTCTATAGTTCCATTAGTAATCTGAGTAAAATATTAATGTAAGAGAACTGAAACGACAGGTGACTTTATAACTAGATACATGCAGTAGAGATGCATCTATACATCAGATCTAGATTCAAATGGAGAGAGGAACTGGGAAAATCCGTCGTTATAGATCTAGAAGATCTAGAATCGTCAGAGCAAAACTATAAATTTAACTGTAGGTGATGAAATCACTGATCATAACATGGTTTCAGGTTTTACTCCACTTTGTATTCATCTGAATATAACCGTGAGAACTCCAACATGTTCTAGGAAAAACTAGAAGAAAACTGACATGGAGGCATGAAGGTTCACACAGATAAAAATATATTAAAAACAAAATGAAGACTAATACACACACTAAAGACAAGATCACATTTAATACTGCAGTTATCAAAAAGCACACTGAGCAGGATCATTTAAAACATTTTTAAAATATATATGTGTATTAGTAGTGCATTAAATGTTTGTGTATTTTGTTTTTCTGTGAAGATCTGAAGCTGATTTTATTTAAAACATATTTTATTAATCAGCTGAAGAGCCAGCAGAGAGAGGAGCAGAGCTGCAGCAGCAGCTGATGGTTCCTGTCTGGATGTCATGAACACCATGAGACTGTCATAGCAACAACCTTCAGTCAGAGGCCTCTGAAAGATGCTGGACGGACTGCTACTGGAGATCCTTCCCGCCCACAGCTCTGAGATTCTCTTTGGAATAAACAGAATTTTTTTCAAATGAACTGAATAATTTATGTCAGATTAAAAGTGATACAAAATCTGGAGATTAATTCCTAATAATCTGGTTCTGGTTCTGCTGGAGGATTGTTGTGGAGCGAGTTTATGTTGGAGCGGCTCTTTAGTTGGACTATTTTGGTTTATTGAAATGATCAGTTCGGTATGTTCACCCTCTGGTTCTGACCCGGTTCTGAGGGTCTTCCAGAGCCGACCTAGACCGTCCAGCTCGGACTCGGAGCTGCAGCGCGGCGCATGCGCCGTGTGGCTCAGGCTGTGGGCAGTTTGGCGCGCTGCCTGCGTGCCTCCGCAGAGTGTGCGTGCTGGCGCAAAGCGCGGCCTCCTGCGCTCGTCCTCAGCCGCCGCAACACAAACAACAACAATAAACAACAACAGGCGTCCTGCCGACCGGACGGCCCGGCACGCGGCCGCGGACACACCCACAGGACTCGGCCACGGTAAGAGCTCGCTCCGGCCGCCGCGCTCTCTCCCGCTTCAGGACCGGGCCGCCTGCGCGCTCTCGAGCCGCTCCCGGCCGCTGAAGCTCCGCTCCGAGGCCGCGGCCCCGCCGCTCGCGTGCCTGCGTGTCGGGGCCGCAGCTCGCGAGGCCCGGGGACCGGAGCGCGCGCCTCGGGCACGGAGCGGAGCGGCAGACGGAGCCGCCATCTTGTTTCAACGGCAGATACGCCACCGCTGAACCGAACCGAGCCGGAACCAGCGGCTGGGCCGGAGCCAGGCTTTAGGCCCGGATCAGAGTGGTTAGCATGTTAGCTACATAAAGCTAACCAGTTCGAGCTCCGAGCCCTGCTCTGGTTCCGAGACACAGTCCGCGCGTTCGGTTCCTCCTCAGACCTGTACTCTAGTCCTCATCGGGTCCGATCCAGTTCTGACAGTCCCGAACCCTGCCTTATTTCTGGTACCCAAGTCGGTCCGGTTCGGTTAATGTAAACACAGAAGGCCTCGGTGCTGGTTAGCGGACCAAGTCCACATCAGAACCCGGTTCCGAATGAGACACGGACTCAGCTGGTCCAATAAGTTCTGATGACCGTCTGCTGCCGCTGCAGGGGACGCGCACACGCTCCGAGCGCGTGCCCGTCCCAGTAGTAGTGCGCGAGGACAGCAGGAAGCAGACGACGCGCGAGCAGCACAGGACATGATCCTCACAGAGGTTCTGAACGGTTCTGACCCGGTTCTAACAGGAACTGACACTGTCTGTAGCAGTCAGAGATCCAACTGTCGGGTTGGACTGTCCTGGTGGGTCAGGGTGGTTCTGATGATGTTCCACCTGCAGGTGTTCAGTCAGAGACAATAACTGGGCCGCTCTGCAGAGATGGTTCCATCAGAACCTGATCGGCAGGTCTCATCTTCATCCATCCATCATCAGTGTCCGACAGAACCACGTCTGTCTTTAGAACCCGGTTCTATTCCTGGACCTGAGACGGTGATGAAGAAGCTGCGACATGGCTGGGTTGAGTCTGGACCTGGGAGATGTGGTTCTGGTCCAGGAAAAGAACCTGGTTCTCTTTGACTTTGGCAGATACATGAGAGTTAATTAAAGTCCACCTCTAGTGTCCCTGGTTCCCAAAGGTTCTGGTTCCGGTACTGACCACCTCTAGTGTCCCTGGTTGTCAGATGACGGAGACGGTGAAGTACGTGGACGATGAACACAAGAGCATCTTCCTGAAGCTGCTGAACGAGCAGCGGCTGGAGGGCGAGCACTGCGACATCGCCGTGGTGGTCGAAGACGTCAAGTTCCGCGCTCACCGCTGCGTCCTGGCCGCCTGCTCCAACTACTTCAAGAAGCTCTTCAAGAAGCACGAGGTAGCGCACTCCGACTGCGCCCGTCGGTGGGCCGGTAGGCTCCGGTTCTCACCTGACCCCGTGTCCTCAGGTGGACAACTCGTCCGTCATCGAGATCGACTTCATCCGCTCCGACATCTTTGAGGAGGTCCTGAACTACATGTACACGGCCAAGATCTCTGTCAAGAAGAAGGACGTCAACCTGATGATGTCATCGGGACAGATCCTCGGCATCCGCTTCCTGGACAAGCTCTGCTCCCAGGTAACGCCCGACCCACCGGGGGGAAACACTCAGGTGGTTCTGTCAGACATCAAAGAATGATGATGATGATGATGATGTGCTTCATCAGAAGCGTGACGTGTCGTCAGACGACAAGGAGAAGTTCCCGTATGACATCGTAAAGATGGCGCTGCCCCCTGAAGCCCAGCTGGCTGCAGACTCTGAGGTAAATCCATCAGCAGCCAATCAGCTGCCGTCCTCCGATCTGATTGGTCGCTTCCACAGGAGCTGGGCGAGCACGATGACGCCCCGGGCGCAGACGACCTGGTGGAGGCATCCACCAATCAGGAGCTGGACAAGTCTCCCAACGCTGCGCTGCATGTGCAGGAAGCCATCTTGAAGGAGCTGACCAATGAGGATGTTCACAAGGTGCCCCACCCCACCTGTTTCTGTCGGAACCCCTCCCTGTCAGAAGCCGTCCATGGTAACCTGTGTCGTCTCCCTTCAGGTGTCCTGCTACGACCAGGACGTGGTGACGGAGATGGAGGCGGAGCCTAAGGAGCTTGGGGCGGAGCATCACGCCACCCAGACGCTGACCTTCACGGACAGCATAGGCGAGGTGAAGGACGAGGCGGCGCCCGGCTGGTCGGCCGCCGCCGCCGACATGAAGTTCGAGTACCTGCTGTACGGACACCGCGAGCAGCTGGCCTGCCAGGTGTGTGGGAAGACCTTCCTGGACGAGAGCAGACTCAGGTACGGTGGCACCTGGTCCACACGGCGCGGCCCGGTGAGCGCGGCGCGGCGCGGACTCACCTGATCCCACGTGTTCTTTCCACAGGAAACACGAGAAGCTGCACTCGGCAGAGCGGCCGTTCGCCTGTGAGATCTGCTCCAAGGCCTTCACCACACACGCTCACCTGAAAGGTAACACCGGCACACCTGCTTCCTTGCCGCCACTAACTGGCTGTCTGACTCCGCCCCCACCTGCTGTCTGCTCCAGAACACCTGAAGATCCACACGGGCTTCAAGCCCTACAGGTGTGACGTTTGTGGGAAGTCGTTCATTCGAGCTCCGGACCTGAAGAAACATGAGCGAGTCCACAGCAACGAGAGGCCCTTCGCCTGCCAGATGTGTGACAAGGTGAGCTCACCTGAGATTGATGATGATGATGGTGTCACCATCCAGAGGAGTTGAATCATGGGAAAGCTCTGGTTTGGTTTCGGCGTTCTGAAGCATGAAGTTGAACCGTCTGCAGACAGAAGTAGTAGATCCCAGATTGATTTATTTAGAGGAGAAACAGCAGGGACCCTAAACAGACCCTAAAGGACTCCTTGGGAGGAGAGGTGGGGTCCGTTAGGAACCAGCAGGGGGCAGCAGAGACCAGTAGAGCTCAGTAGGGACCAGTAGAGGGTAGTAGGGACCAGTAGGAATCAGTAGAAACCAGTAGAGGGCAGTAGGGACCAGTAGGAACCAGTAGAGGGCAGTAGGAACCAGTAGAGGGCAGTAGGGACCAGTAGGAACCAGTAGAGGGCAGTAGGGACCAGTAGAAACCAGTAGAGGGCAGTAGGAACCAGTAAAGGGCAGTAGGAACCAGTAGAGGGCAGTAGGAACCAGTAGAGGGCAGTAGGAACCAGTAGAGGGCAGTAGGAACCAGTAGAGGGCAGTAAATATTGAACCTGCAGCTCAGTCGTTTCTGACTCGTCTCTCTCTGCAGGCCTTTAAACACAAGTCTCACCTGAAGGACCACGAGAGGAGACACCGAGGAGAGAAACCTTTTGTCTGTCCGTCCTGCACCAAGGCCTTCGCCAAGGTACCAGACCCAGTAGAACACAGTGAAGGTTCTGGTTCTGGAGGTTAAAGCAGGTTGACCTCCATCAGGACCTTAATGATAGTTGGAGAGAAGGATGAACTTTGATCCCATTTTGAGCAGAACCAGCAGGATTCATGTGTTCATATTAGAATTTGACCCAGTGCTGATGGTTCTGGTTCCCTTCAAAGAACCTAGAACTCATTGATCATCCTCAGCTGACAGATCCAGAAATAATCCAGAAAACCACACTGGATTCATTTTTCATTCATTTTTAACCATTTTATTACAGAAAATCAGGATCTGGTCCAGTAGGAAACTAGAACCCAGAACCTTTGAAGTCCGACGGCTCCTGTGGTTCTGGTCCACTCCTCCATGCTGATCCGCGCCACACTGTTCAGGTTTCAGCTCTGTTGCTAGGCAACTGGACCTTCTGCCCCCCTCCAGAGCTCTCTGGACTTTGTACCAGAAGGTTCTGTTCTGGTCTTGCTGGACCTCCTCTGGGTCGTCCAGGAGCGCGGCCCTTCAGACGGGCCTGGTCCGGGCCTGGACCGGTACTGGCTGGCCCGGCATGACGGCAACATGACTGGCTGCTAAGGGATCAAATACTTATTTTCCGTCTGTTCTGCAGCGGCGGGTACCGCTAACTAAAAGTTAGCTGTGCTAACCCTAAAGCGCTAACCATGAATGTTAGCTCTGCTAACACCAAACCGCTAATTATACACAGTTTCATTACCTTAAGGAGCTAACCTTAAATATTAACTCTGCTAACGCTAAAGAGCTAATCAAAAATGTTAGCTCTGCTATATGAACACAGTATTTAGTAGGAGCTAAGCGCTAGCTTCTAATATGTTGATACCCACCGAGGGCCAATAACACATTAGCTACAACTTAGCATAGCGCCCCCAGCAGGGCTCTGTCTGTCATTCCACGCCTTCCTGTACAGTTTGCGCCTCAGAAGGGATTTTGGGTCAAACGTTTCACTAGTTTCAGTTTTATAGTTGTTGACTTTCGCTAACTGTGTTGCTAATTTAGCCTAATTAACAACAGCAGTCATTTGCTGCGCTGCATTACAGGTGGAAACGGTGATGATGAGAGGAAGTGGATCTGGTAAACTTCAAAATAAGAGCATGAATAGAAACGTCTCAAAACCAGCTAATGATAAAAACTTCAACGATGTTGAATTTCAACTGACAGCTAACAAAACAGCCGAGTAAATTAGCACTGCAGCGTTTATCTACAGGTGAGGCCAGAAGTATTCATACGCCTGGCAGGGTTTCCATGGAGACCACCCGAGAGCCCCGCCCAGTTTCTGCCGTTCACCGCTGTCGCTGTTCGGACCGGTTCTGAGCGGTTCTGACCCACGTCTCTCTGCTGTTCCAGGCGTCGGACCTGAAGCGCCATGAGAACAACATGCACAGCGAGAGGAAGCAGCTGAACCCGCTGCAGAGCGACACGGAGACGCTGCAGGCCGCCGCCATGGCTGCCGAGGAGCAGCACCTGGAGAACATCAGCTGCTCCTAACACCTGGAGGACAGCTCCCACTCTGACCTGACCTCCCTGCCCTGAGGTGACCCCTGACCTCAGCCCACTGGAACTCTGACCCTGTGGATTTTATGAAGCGGTTCTGCTCAGTTTCATGAGCAGAGCTGCCATGTTGTGCAGAACTCGTGTGATGATGTCATCAGATAGACGATGGGATGAAATCATGAAATAAAATGTTTTTCTAACCCAGTGTGAACGTTTGCTGCCCTCGGCAGCGTCTGGCAGGCGCCGCAGCCTGCAGTACCGGCAGTGACCAGCAAGAGGAGACAGTGCCAGGTTCAGGCTTTTATTACAACATGAGCAGGTAACAGACAGGTGAGCTCAGGGCTTGATCAGCCAATCACAGCGAGGGTTGACCCTGTAGACGTCCAGCAGGCAGCAGTCTGGCTGCAGGCGGCGCTCATCTGACAGGGAGACGGAGACAGACAGGTGTCCAGGTGTTCCTCAGACAACTGAAGGTGATGATGTCATCAGGATACTTACAGATGTTTCCTCCGACCTCGTACAGGTGTTGGGTGGGGCTGGGGACAGACACACAGACGGTCAGGTGACCTGAGTGGGCAGTGCTCACCTGGACGGACTCGTCCTCACCTGGACTCGGACTGGAAGCGGGTTGTCACGTCTCTGGCGGTCGTCTGTTCGTCGAGTTGGATCGCCATGGAAACCTTGGTGTGCAGCGGTGCGTGAACCCGGATGACCCCTTCAGACAGCTCGCCGACCTGGAAGCAGAACCCACAGTCGGTCGGTTCTGGTTCTGGATGGAGCTCAGCTTCCTGTCAGGAAGGTTCTGACCCAAAAGAACCTCCAAGCATGAAGCGGTTCTGGACCATTGCTCCAGCCCAGAACACGGTTCTGCCGATGAATCGGGTTCTGCTCGTGAACAAATCCCGACCTGAACGGGGGCGCAGTGCCTGCGGCGTCCCCCAGGGGTCAGTGTTGGTCCCTGAACTGTTCCTGCTGTTTCTGTCAGGTTAATCTAATCCAGAATAAACCAGCAGGAAGCAGTTTGTTTCCAGGCTGGAGGAACAGGAAACAGCAGATTATTGATGATGATGTTTTAATATTTTATCTATAAATCTAATTAGTTTATGAAGCACATTTAAATAAAGAGGTGCTTTGTCCTGCTCAGGTTTATCATCAGCTCTGCTGTGTTCCAGATCCATCCAAACCTCCATGTCTTCAAGGTAAGCTACAACGGTTGGATTACGAGGGGTTAAAGGTCAACCAGCAGTGGAAGGAGACCCTATGTTATTGAACATGGTTCTATAGGATCCAAACATCTGCTCCACCTCCAGCTGCTGTGGTTCTGAGTCAAATCAGCCTGTTCCCCTCCTGGCCTGTGGGGGCGCTGCACCAAGAACCACTGAAGGAAACGGCACAAGGCGTCAGAATGGGGGATTTCTCTTTAGTCTTTGGCTAAAGACCAGGAGCCATTTCTCCTGCTAGTGTTAGGCTAGAATGTTAGCTTTGGTTGTATTTACCCTGTGCTGTAGTCCACTTCCTGTTTTAGAGCGGTCTCTGGTCCGTTTGGCGTTCACATTCAAACCGAACCCAGACCAAGGTTTGCAGGACCAGAGGTCGATTAGCGTTCACACCTGAGCAACTGAACCAGACTTTGACTAGACAGACAGACTAGGAGCTGGACTGAACTGGGCTGGTGGGAATTCAGCCTAAAGCAGACACAGTACCTGCTCCCTGAGCTGGTTCTGGTTCTGGTTCTGGATCTGGGTCTGAACTCACCAGGTTCCTGTCGTTCTTGTCATTCTTCCTCCTCAGCAGTCGGGACGTTGTCCTGCTCAGGTTGAACTGTCTCTGACTGGACGCCTGGTTCATCTGTCTTACCTGGGCCAGGAGAAACCTCGGGAGCTGTTGGAGACGGCAGGAAGTGATGTCAGAGTGGGTGGGACGCTGACGTCACGGAGGACAGCGCGGGAGACTCACGGTCCACAGCAGGTCCTGGTGCCGGATCATGAGTCCGATCAGCCGTGCTCCGCCCATCGCCTCCTCCATCTCCTCCTTCTGCTTGGTGATGGAGCGCTTGTTTCTATGGTTATGGCGAGTGAACAAGTTGGGAGCCATCACCATGGAGACGTTCCACAGAGACATCCGGTTGTGGTCCTGATGAGAGACCACCTTCCGGAGGAAGAGCAGTAGGGCCTGTAACCATGGAAACACTGTTCAGCGTGCAGAAATTTAAGGTGGACAGAAGAAGATCCAGGATAAGGTGGAGTTTACCCTCAGCGTGTTTCTGTGAGCTTCAGGAAGGAGCAGGAGGAGGAGCTGCAGAGCCTGGACCTGGTGGGCCTCAGAGGACACGCCTGCAGGGACACGTCAGCTGAGAGGACCTGTCGGCCGCCACAGTGTGTGTGTGTGGGTGTGTGTGTGTGTGGGTGTGTGGACGAACCCAGGACAGAGCAGAAGGTGGACAGGTGTGTGTGTGTCAGCAACGGCGTCGGCAGCTCTCTGATAAAGAGCTTCAGCAGTCCGCCGGCGTCCGCCGGCCGCACGTCGGTCCAGTCAAAGGTACACCAGCACCGATCCAGCTCCCTTCTCAATAACTGCAGAGGGACAGATGGACAGAGACAGACTGAAGTTCTGGTTTGAGACGAAGCGGAGACAAACCGACGGGTCGTACCTTCAGTCTGGCAGCTGATCCTGGAACTCGAAGGATTCCTTCAGTCTGCAGACCGCTCTGCTCCAAGACGCCCAACAACTAGAGAGGCAGAGAGACGGACAGCTGCTCTGAGGACACACTCCCCCTCGCTGCAAACCACAGACTGTCACAATGCATGCTGGGAATGTTCAGCTGTTGTACTGCAGGATCTGACCCTAAAATAACGCTGGAGTGTAAAGAAGGGAGCGTTAGACTGACGGTTCTTCACCTTCTGGAAGAAGACAGGCACTTTGACTCCAGGAAACCTCTTCCTGTCGTTGTCCAGCAGAGAGTTCAGCGAGACGCCGAACACGCCGCTGTCTGGTAGACAGAAGACCGAGTCACGTCTCCTGAAGACAGACATTCCTCAAACTGTCAAAAAGAAACACACCCCGAGTCCTGCGGTGCGGCGGCCGGCTGCGTTTGCTTTGGACTCCCAGAGCCAGCAGGAAGGTGGAGAGTTCGATGTGAGCGATGAAGCCGAGGCGTGTGAGGTCGCGTGACGACAGGTCGTCTGTACAGGTGAGACCGTGTGACGGAGAGGCGGGGGCAAACTGCACAGACGTACCAAGAGAGACCGGTCGGCAGCCTGCGGGTTCCTGAGCAGTCGGTCCTGATGCTGGGCGCCGTGCACACTCACCTGCAGATCACTGCTCTCATCTCCATGGAAACGGATGCAATCCCTGCATGTCTCTCCCCGTTTATGCTCCACCACGCCCTCTGAGTACGGAGTGTCGCGCAGCAGCCAATCGGCACATCTCAGTCGACTCACCACCGAGGAGGGGGAGGGAGTGGGCGCGGGGGAGGACGGGTCTTCAGGGAGCTGGTCCTCAAAAACAAACACGGGAAGAGTGGACCGCCCTGGAGACAGCACAGTAACACCTGGATCAGTCTGGAACAGTCCAAAACCAGAACTGGCGCCACAACAGAGAAGAACCTGAAGGTCACCGTCAGCTAGTCAGAACAACCGCTTTAGGTCCAAATAACAGGTAGGATGTAACCAGGACTTAACCTCATACCGAGACAGAACCAGAACCAGCTGGGGCCATGGGGGAGGAGAGACCCTCATAGTCCTGGTTCAGACTTCAGTTGGTTGCAGCCAGATTGGACCATCACCAACACGCCACTGGTCCAAATGAACTGTTAATGAGCTGACCAACATACAGCTACACATCAGTTAGCTTAGCATCAGCTGCTGGCAGGACTCTGCATGGTGGACACTAGTTTCTCACTAGGTAGCAGTAAATGAAGGTCCTGACACGACCAGCAGGTCAGTCACTGAAACCTCCCTACAGGTTCAGTAACAGCTCAGAAACTGAAACATCTGCAGAACCAGTGAGCCAATACAACCACTTCAGAAAACATCTGGATGCTAAAGGTCAAAGCTGGAGAAAGACTGAAACAACAAATAAAACTTTATGAGTCACCTGTTAAAGACTTTCATTTGTTGGTTTAATAAAATGTTGGAACTGACCACCATCTTCTTTGTGGCTCCTGAAGTAAGACCATAAGGACCTGGTCCGGTGGGCTGGCAGTACCTCTGTTTGTGCTGCGGCGGATGGTCTTGGTTGTGGTGTGGTACCGCCGTGGAGGCGGCTCTGGGTGCTGTTGGGTCGGGAACGGGTTGTGGTCTGTAGAGTCAGCCTCAGGCTGAAACAGAAAACTTGTTCAGGTTCTGATTGAACACCTGAACAAGGTGTTGATTGAACACCTGACTGATGTCCTTCTTGTCCCACCTCAGTGAAGACGTCACGCACGTCTCTGATTGGCTGCCGGTTCCTTTTCCTCAGCGTCTCATTGTAGTTGTCCAGCCTCTTCCTCACTGTAGCGGCTTGTTGTCGTGTCAACGTGGACAGCACTGCCTCCACCACAGGTGGCGTCTCTGTTGATGAAGAGCCCACGACCAGGGAGGAAAGCCCTGCCTCCGTCAGCCATGCCTCCTCCAGCTCCGCCTCTGCAGGAGGAAAAAACATGAAGGACACATGCAGACACAACGTCTCACTGTGGGTCAATGCCACTCACCATCCATGCTCTTCCTCTCCTCTTCTACCTCTTCCTCTTCTTCCCCCTCCTGCTCCTCTTCGATGCTCTGTACCTCTCTCCAGTAGGTCTCCATGGCATTATGTCTGGAGTCAGAGGTCACTGTGCTAGGGGAGCTTGAGGAGGTGGGGGGTGAGGTAGCAGAATGAGGTGACAACATCCTGTGGAGGAGGAAGAGAGTCTTCTCAATGAACATCTACAGGAAGGTCCTTCTGAGGAAGAACGGCTCCTCCTCTTCTTTCAGCATGTGCCCCGCCCACTGAGGCAGGCTCAACTCTGATTGGCTGAAGGTGTGAGGTCTGGAGTCCAGTTCTAGGACTAGAGGTCTGAACCTGGAGGTGTGAGGTCTGGAGTCCAGGCTGTGGCTGCAGATCTGTGTTCAGAGTTTGCGGTTTCTGCAGGCCCAGAGTTAAGCTTTGCTTAAATATTCATGAGGCATTTGACAGGAAGTCAGTTTCTTCCAGCCATCGATGAGTGTGTTCCATTGTGTGTGTGTGTGTGGCGAGAACCTCAGGCTAATGGTTTTGGTTCCCCAGGGAGGAGAGACTGAGAGTCTCAGCCTGTTGTGTCCATTAGGAGGAAATGGACGCTGTTGGTCAATCAGAGATAAGTGTTTTCACTCAGGTCCTCAGATAGTAAGCGAACCTGGTTATGGTTCAGCAGACACACGTTAAATCAGCTGACAGTTTCTCCGGTAGGAACTTCCTCGGATCTGAACCGGTCCGGACCGGTCTGTGGGCCTGGTGCAGAACCAGAACGTCATGCTGATGTTGGAGTCCAGCAGTGTTTCAGTGACACAAGACCATTTTCAGAACCCAAAACCCATTTAGACTCATTTCTGCAAGGTAAGATTCTTGGTAAGATTCTCTAGAACTACATCAGTATCTCTAGAACCACCTGGAAGCTGTCTAGTACCAACACTAAGGGTTCCAAGAAATGATCTAGAAGATCTTGGAGCACAGGTGTCCAGGCCTGTCCTGCCACCTTCACATACATCTCTGATGCCACACAGCTGGATCAGATAAGGAAGTCATTAGCAGGACTGGAGAACCTGACTGCACTGAGAAGATAATTCAATGATTCAGGCATTTAGGACAGTGGAACATCTACAGGTTGCAGGACAGTGGCCCCCGAGACATGGAGCTTGACATCCCGGTCTTAGAGGGTCTCCAGAACAACATTAAACTCTAGAACAATCTAAAAGCTTGCTGGAGTTCTTTCTCCAGATTTCCCTTTAGGTGTCTGGACAGTAAGAACTCCCAAAGACTCCTTAGAGATGCCGAAACAGCCGAAAGTGTTTCTAGAAGCACCTGAAAGCTCTCTAAGACCAACACAAAGACTACTGAGAAACCCTCAAGAACATCTTGGAGGGTATCCAGAACAACATCAAGATTTTCTAGAACTACTTAAAAGGATTTTCTGAACCTCATAAGACGGCCTTTCTACCACAAAATGTTAGCATAAAAGCTCACCAGATCCCTGAAAACGTTCTCTATAACAGTGGTCCCCAACCACCGGACCGCGGACCGGTACCGGGCCGCGCAAGAAATAATAAACTACTTCTGGATCTTTTATTTGAAAATCCTAAACCGGATTTTTACCAGAATGAGTAACAAAACAACATCGGAGTACTGCCTCTAGGAGTCTACAGATACTTAAACTGTCTGAAGAAGCACCAAAAAACCTCAAGAACCACTCAAAGCAATTCTAGAACCACCTGAAAGTTCTCAAGTATCAACAGAAAGGGTTCCCAGAAACCCTCTAGAACATGTTAGAGGGTCTCCAGAACAACATTTGGACTCTACAACCATCTAAAGTTCTCAGGGCACTTTCTCTAGAACTGGCCAAAGGATTGCTAAAACCACCGTACGAGTCAAAATGCTAAGAAGTCCATAAGACTTTTGCCTAGAATGTCTGAAGAAGCACCAAGCGACCCGAGAACAACTCAGAGTTTCTAGAACCATCTGATATCTCTAAGAAACTCTAGAACTTCCTGAAATACTTTCTCTAGAACCGCCCTAAAGAATCTCAAAATCACTTCTAGGATCACCACAAAAATTCTGCATGAACACACAAAGTGTCGGCAGAACAACCGTTGAGTCTCCGTAGAATCGCTCAATCTGTCTGGAGAACAGCGCAAAGTGTTTCTAGAACTTTTCTGGAACCACGAAGAGCAGTGCCCAAACAGAACCAGCAGGTGTTGACCGGCCCACTCTGGACTTCCTAAGTGGTTCTGATAGTTCAGAAACTGGGAAGCCTTTGGTTGTTCTGCTGATTGGACCAGTTGTTTGGACCAGGTGGGTCAGAACCAGAAGTCCAATAGGTTCTCCTCCTCTTCAGACAGTTCAGAGATGTTCAGGAGGATCTCTGTTCCATCTCTGACATATCCAGAACCATGAGAATCTGGACTGGACCGGTTGTGTAGGTTATATTTCTGCTGGGTCAAAGCTCAGGTCCAGTTAGAAGGATCGGAACCAGAACCAAAAACCACCAAGTCACACCTGAATACCGGGCTGGTTCTGGTCCTGATTTATGAGTCAGTCTTACTAAAACCAGGAGCAGGTCCAATCCTTCAGTCCATCAGAACCACAGAGAAACGATGCAGAACTGCTGGATCATCAGCAGGACACAGAAACAGGACGGGCAGAACTCACCTCCGCTCGGTCCGGCTGCTCATCGGGTCTGAGGAGGAAGAGGAGGAGGAGGAGGAGGGAGAGGAAGAGCAGGAGGAGCTCCCAGCTCAGACTGGGCGGGTCCGACAGCTGGACCAGGGATCGGACCGGGCCGGACAGCTGGACCGGCTGAGGCACGGCTCAGCGTTTTAGAAATAGTTTGCTGATGAAGAACCGAACCGGGTCTAAATCCATCTGCTGCATCAAAACCATTCTGCTCTGCAGAACCAGTTTGGGTCAGAACAAAGTTCTAGAGTTCAGTTCCTACCAGATCCTGAAGCTGCAGTCCAAACAGAACCACCCAACAGGTTCTGCACTGAGATGGGTTCTGCAGGGTTCCAGAGGAACTGGACCGGTTCCGGACAGGAAGACATCAGCGAAGCCAGAGATACTGCTGGTCCACAGGTCAGAGGTCAGCGGTTCTGGACCAATCCTGGTAGAGTTCTGCCAGAACCGAGTCCATGATTCCTCGGACCAGAACCCAGAAGAACCACTGCAGCCAGAGTCCGGACCAACACCAAGTACTGGTGCCAGCAGAACATCAAGTCCTGCCCTGGTTCCGGTCCATTAGGACCTGAAGGGTTTTGGTTCTGAACTCCAGGTCATCAGAGACCAGAACTCCTCGGCTCGGTTCTGGTACCAGTGGGATCCACCAGAACCACATGCAGTTATTGGACTGGGTCAGAACCTGCTGCAGATTAATGTTCCTGTTAGGCTGACACAGAACCGCCTCGGTTCTGGTTCTGCTCTCTCTGCTCTCTCTCTCTCTCTCTCTCTCTCTCTCTCCCCGCCCACTCTCCGTTCTGCGCATGCGTGCTGCCCTCCCAGCCTCCAGTTTCCGTGTTGTTCTGTGTGTCAGCGCAGTGACGCGGATCATCACAGTCGGTAAGTTTCGCTCCAGAACCCGGTTCCGGTACCGGTTCCTCAGAGCTCCGTGTGTCCGCCGCCGCGGCTCCTCGGGCCGGATGGAGCCGGCGGCCCGGCCCGGACCCAGAGGCCCCGCTGCCGGCCTCCGAGCCGCGGATCTCCACCTGATCCGTTTCCTCTGTCAAGGCGCCGCTCCGACGGACGCGACGCGCTTCCGGTCTGCCTTCAGAATAAGAGCCGCTCGTGTCGGAGCTACTTCTCAGACTGGTCCGGTTCTTAATAGTTGTCTGGGCTGGTCTCGTTCTGTGGCGGTTCTGAAGGCTTTCTGGAGTGTCGGAACCGGACTGGGCCCGTTTGGGTCTCTAGTTGGTTCTGGTGCATCAGACCTTTACTCTGAACGTGTGTGCTGACTTCCGGTCTGAGTGTTTCATTGCGTGACTTCCGGTTGAGGACAGACTGGAGCGGGTCGGATCAGTACTGGTTCGGTATCACCATGATAACAGGGACGGTCACACATACCTGTCAGGGGCAGATGTTTTTTGACCTTTGACCTGAAGCTGTGATGTCGTTCTGGTGTCAGAGAGAAGAACGAGGGAACCACAGAGGAAGACGAGGAGGAGATGAAGAACAAAGTCAGCAGCACTCAAGGTACCGTCTTCGTCCTCCTGGTGCTGCGCTGTGATTGGCTCAGGTGAGTCCAGGTGTGACTGTCTCTCTGCTCTACAGTCAGCGTGAAGAGGCGCTCCTGGTCCTGGCAGCAGTACCTGAACGAGCAGAAGGCCGAGGCAGCTCCGCCCTCTCTCTTCACCCAGGTGAGCCCTGCTCCACCCTGAGCCGGGTGAGCCTCACCTGTCCTGATGGACGCATGTCTGTCCCTCAGGACCAGTCCTGTCCCAGCAGGAGGACGGCCTTCAAGGTGGGCATGAAGCTGGAGGGCATCGACCCGCTGCATCCCTCCATGTTCTGTGTGCTGACCGTCGCCGAGGTAACCGCTCAGCCCCGCCCCCACCGCACCCGAGTGGGAGTGGCCACCTGAGCCTTGTGTCTCTCTCAGGTGATTGGCTGCCGGCTGCGTCTCCACATCGACGGATACTCTGAGTGCTATGACTTCTGGGTAAACGCCGACTCACCTGACATCAGACCCGCCGGATGGTGCAGAGAGCACCGCCACAAGCTCCACCCACCCAAAGGTGAGAACAACTCCACCCCCACAGGGTGAGAACATGCAGCCAGACAGCTGAGTCCTGCTCCACCTGTCCACCTGCTCCACCTGTCTCTGTCTGCAGGTCACAGTGAGACGGAGTTCGATTGGCAGGACTACCTGCAATCCTCAGGGTCCCTCGCAGCTCCGCCCACCATGTTCACCTGTCGCTCCACCGTGAGTCCACACCTGTCTGTCTGTGTGTCTTCCTGTCTCTGCCGTCCCCTAACCGTCTGTCCACTTGTCTGTCTCTCAGCTGTGTGAGTTCCAGGTGGGGATGAAGCTGGAGGCAGTGGACAAGAAGAACCCGGGACTGGTGTGTGTGGCGTCTGTCGCTGATGTCATCAACGACCGCTTCCTGGTTCACTTCGACAACTGGGACGACACCTATGACTACTGGTGAGACTGGGGGCAGACTGGGGGTGGACTGGGGGCGGGCAGCCAGAGACTCTGAGTTCTGTAAAGTCCAGGTGAACGAAGCCGTTGTCCTTCTGATCTTCTGTGGCTGAAAGTTGCAGGAGGTCCAGTACGACCTTCCCCAGAACCGCGGCTGGTTCTTATGGTCGACATGGTAACCTCGGACCGCTGCACTCGTTGAGTTCAGTTCCTCGTGTTTGCATTGCAAACCAAACTGTGAATGACTTTGGTGCCAGTTAAACGAGCGCCAGGAATAGATCCTCAGAGTGAAGATAGATCTACGTTTCCAGATGCTGCCAGGTTAGGGGCTTCAACAGGAGGAAAACATCTAGACATCATTCCGGTAGCCATTTTAGCCTCATTAGGCCTTTATGCTACAGAAACCGGGCAGGAAGTGACAGAGAGTAGGGGAAGCAGGAATCGATCTCCGGTTGGTTATTAGCCTCTCTGACCACACCCAAAGCCACGCCCCCATCCTGCTAGCCTTTGCTAGCTCGTAGCATCTCTTTGGTAAATTACTGTGAACATTTCAAACTACCTGACTAACTCAGCCGGTTCATCAGTTTGGTCACCGATTGGACTAGAAAACCAGTCGCAGCAAAGAATGGACCAGTGGACGAGGACAGGGGTCTCCTCAGGGTTGAGTCTGTGGTAGTTCCAGTGCTGGCAGCAGGGGGCGCCGCTGACCTGTCCTCTCTGTCCTCCAGGTGTGACAGCAGCAGTCCCTACATCCATCCGGTGGGCTGGTGTGAGGTGCAGGGCCGACCGCTGACCGCGCCGCAGGGTATGTACCGGAACCAGAACCTGGATCTGGACCTGAACCAGCTACATGTAGAGAACAGCTTCTAGCCTCCAGTACTAGTACTACTGGTAGTAGTACTGCAGTAGTACTGGTAGTACTTCTGGTGCTGGTTGTACTGGTAACAGTGGTGTGCTCCAGGTCATCCCAGGCCAGAGGACTTTGTGTGGGACGACTACCTGCAGGAAACTGGTTCCACGGCTGCTCCCAGTTCAGCGTTCACACTGGTGAGAGGGGGCGGGGCCAGGCAGACCGGAAACCAATCAGAGAGCTCCATACGTTGCCCGACAGCTCACTCTGTGCCTTTGTCCAATCAGAGAGCTCCGCACGGTTTCCAGGTGAACCACAGGCTGGAGGCGGTGGACAGGAGGAACCCCATGCTGATCCGCGTCGCCACGGTGACGGACACCGAGGACTACAGGGTGAAGGTACGGTGCGCTTCCTGTCACCTCTGTGATGTCATCAGAGGGGGACGATGACAGACGGCGTGTCCCCGTAGGTCCACTACGACGGCTGGTCCACCCAGCTGGACGTCTGGATGGACAGCGACCACGCAGACCTCCACCCGACGGGGTGGAGCCAGCGCACCGGGCACCCGCTGGAGCCCCCCCCAGGTCAGGGGGCGGTGGGACAGAGACAGGTGGGACAGGGACGACTGTAGGTATTGGGTCCTGAAGCCTGTCTGTCTCCTGTTGGACAGGGTCGTCCCCACTGCCGTCCCCGTCTCAGGGAGTGTGTCCCACTGCCGGCTGCAGAGGCGTCGGACACATCAAAGGAGCCAAATATACGGGACACCACAGGTACCTGTCCCTCCACCTGTCCCTCCACCTGTCCACAGTGTCTCAGGGTGTCTCCTCCGTCCCCAGTGCCTTCGGCTGTCCGTACTCAGACATCAACCTGAGGAAGGAGGTGGTTCTGCCCGACCGGCTGGGTGGGGAGAGGTCCGTCACCTTGGTGCCCGTGTCCCTGTCTCACCTTCACAGGTAGCGCACAGTTCAGGCTCTTATTCTGAAAGGACAGCAGGATGATCCTTCATGCTGACAGCAGGGGGAGCTCTGCTCTGGACAGCAGGGAAGCAGAAGAAGTTTATTCTCATCGTCCATCTTCCTGTCTGTCCTCCTGTCCAGCAGAGGCGTCCAGGTGAAGCAGGAGTCCAGTGATGTCCCTCTGCTGCCTCTGGGAAAGAGGAAAAGATTACCTGACAGGTGAGAGCAGCTGCTCTCTGATTGGCTCTTCTCACAGTGTTCTGTCCAATCACAAGCAGCAGTATTTAAGAATAAAAGTCAAGAAGTGGAGCAGTGAAACGATTGGTCTGTGAGGACCGTCTGGATGCTGCAGAACTTCAATAGAACCTCAGCAGAACCCCAAGTTCTACTAACATGATGGCTGAGATCATACTGATCAACCTCAGTATGATCTCAGCCCAGATCACCTATTTGGTTCCAAGCTGCCATCATTAATAAAACCACAGAAGAAGAATGTTCACTGATGTCCTCTCTGGCTCCGCCCACAGACTGACCCAACCAACCAAATGCCTGCGTGTGAAACAGGAAGAGGAGGAGCTTCCCCTCAGAACCATCAGTCCAGGTAAATTTCCTCTGGTTCTGGTTCTGCATGGGTTCAGAACCGGGCCTGTGGTGTCATCCAGCAGGGGGTTCCGATCGCTCCACTTCTGCTCCATGGCTGCAGAGAAAGAGTCTGTTTCCATGGAGACCAGGGTGTGATGTCACAGAGGCGTCTGAAGGACCAGTAAGGAAACAAAGAAACTGCAGCGCCTGGTTCTGGTTCTGGTTCTAACTGTCTGCACAGCAGCACCAGAACCTCCATCAGAACCTGAGGTCCGGTTCAGTCCAAACCTGGCTCTCAGAACCGATCCTGTCCAGTTGAGGCCCGCCAAATTCTGGAAGGTTCTGGAGGCCCGACCCACCTGCTCCGGTCACTCTGGGTGTCAGAGCTTCCTCTCTGTTGTCATGGAAACAGTAAGATGGTTGGAGGAGAGCTGTGTTGCGTTGCCATGGAAACAGAGGTTGTTTCCATGGTTACAGCAGTGTTGGTGCCGCTGAGTATAATGAGACCCGAATCTGACTCAGCAGCACCAGGATGGTTCTGACCTGATCCGGTTCTGGTGGTTCTGGTACTGACCCCATCTCACTGGTACTGGTTCTGACCCGTCAGAGTCCAGTCTGCAGGCCGTCCTCCATCAGTCCGTCTTCCTGTCGGCCATGTCGGCCCAACCGGGTCGCGACCTCTCTCTCTGCTGGGAGCAGCACAGGAAGCTGTTGCCGGGCGTGGCCCGTCTCCACGCCGACGCCGTCCGCCGCTGGACCGTCCAGCAGGTGAGCACCGCCACCTGGTCTCCGTAGCGACCCGGCTGACCCGCTGACCTGCGCTGTCTCCTCAGGTGTCGGACTTCGTGGAATCTCTTCCTGGATGTGAGGATCAGGCCCAGCTGTTCAGAGACGAGGTGAGACGGCCAATCACAGGCCTCGGCTTTAATGACATCACAGATTAGGACGTCAGACTCAACAAGCACAGGGCCACCATGGAGAGGAAACCTCCATCAGAACCACTCTGCTGCCCCTGCTGGACCCGATCGGGACATCAGTGTTACACAGAATCAAAACTTTGATTTATGTTCTGATTGGTTCCTGTTTGTTTGTAGCAAATAGATGGGCGGGCCTTCCTGCTGCTCACCCAACGGGACATCGTCAGGATCATGTCCATCAAGCTCGGCCCCGCCCTCAAGATCTACAACTCCATCCTGATGTTCAAACACGCCGAGGACAAGAGCCAATCACAGGCCGAGGACAAGAGCCAATCACGGGCTGAGGACAAGAGCCAATCACAGGCCGAGGACAAGAGCCAATCACAGGCCGAGGACAAGAGCCAATCACGGGCTGAGGACAAGAGCCAATCACAGACTGAGGACAAGAGCCAATCACAGGCTGAGGACAAGAGCCAATCAGATGTCCAGGATCCCAGCACCTGACCGCTGCACGTTGTGACTGACCAGGTTCAGTCGCCTGATGGTGGTCCCTCCCCCTCAGCCAGGTATTAACCAATCAGGTGCTGCTGTCACTTTATCTCCTTTAGGCTCCGCCTCTTTGGGATGGGTGGGGCTTCGCTGGATGAGTGCAGAAAGGGATTCTGGGATATGTTGTCTGTGACTGAAGTACAGCTGGGAGGAGGCGAGACCGGAAGTGGCTTCGTTTCCATGGTAACGCTGAGACAGCTGGAAACATGCAGCTGATGAAGATGACGATGATGAAGATGAGGTCTCATCAGCATCCTGGTGTGATGTCATCACTTCCTGTCAGCAGGACTCTAACAGGAAGCAGGTGATGATGTCACACTGACGCCCTGCCTCCTCTCCTGATGATGTCATCCCGTGGTGGGCGGAGCTCCAGACTTTCTACTGTTCCTCCATAGAGTTCTATTTTCAGCTTTCTATTCTAGATTTATATTCTAAAGCTGACTCCGCCCCTCTGTGACGTCACATCAGGGGCGGGGCCAACAGCCAGCTTCTGCAGGTTTCCTCAGGTTCCTTGGCAACACTTCCTGCCTGCTGTCTGTGTCAGTGTTTGACAGATCAATAAAGTTTCTGACCTGAACGTGATCATTGATTGGTTCCTCAGGTGGCCGGGGGCGGGGCTTCAGCTGATCAATATGCTTCAGCCAGGGCTTCCCAAAGCCGGCGTATGGAGGGCCGAGAGGGACAAAATTAAATGTATGGATAAGAATAAAATACATTTGAAGTATTTTTTCCAATAAATTCACTTAAAAATAAAATGTGTATAATTATTTCTCTTTTTTATAATTAGAGGAAATACTTAAAAGTATTTTTTACTCCTACAGTGAACACTGAGCTGCAGGGGTTGAAAATTTATGTTTTATCTCATGATGCACATTATTTAGGGAACAGCCGCATTAAATAGTTTTCCTGTTTTTCCCACAAAAATTAAATAATTTTGTTTCTAAGAAAAACAAAACGTCTAAAACGAAAAGTGGGAGGAGCTCCAGGTTGCCACGGAGACCCTGCTTCCTCTCCCACTGAACTGCTGGTGATTAACTGGGAATACTGGGAGGGAGTTGAGCAGGGAGCGCCCCCTGCTGGTCACACTACACACTGCCGCTCCAGTCGGTGAGGATTCACATGGAGACTCTGAGTGTGAAAGATGATGCTGCAGCCATGAGAGCGGAGGAGGAAGAGGAGGAGGAGCAGAGCTGAGGTTATTTTCAACGAGTCAGGAGAGGAGAGGAGAGATATTCAGCTGAGGATCAGTGGGAGGATCCAGCCTGTCCCTCTGCTGGAGGAGCAGAGGAGGAGGTGTGAGTCTCTGCAGCAGTAGCAGGAGGAGCAGACGGAGGAGGTGGAGGAGGTGGAGGCATTCCAGAGACGCAGCAGCAGGAGCAGAGCCATGCAGCAGCCGCAGCTCCAGCAGTAGGAACCAACGCTCCGTCTGTCTGCCATTGATCCTTATCGGCTCTGCAGCGATTGATTATCTGGGCTCACCAGAAACCAATCAGCTGGTTCCGATCCGTTCTGTGTGTATGTGTGTGTGTGTGTGTCCTGATCAGTGAGAACTAGCTGGTACCGATCATCACAGACAGAATGGATCTCAACTTGTGATGGTTCTGATCCATCACTGATCTCCAGCAGTACCAGATAGTTCTGATCAGTTCTGATTGGTTCGATTTCCTCACAGATAATGAGCCTGCTGATACAATAAATGCATGCTGGGAGATGTAGTTCCCATCTATTCAGTGAGGGTTCTCTGGGTACCTGGTACTGGCTCTCAGATGTGTCTCTGTTCCAGGTGAGGTGGCAGTGGGCGGGGCCTGACCCGCTCAGCCACCGTCTGATTGGTGGCCTGTGATGATTGCGACAGGCGGTCTGCTGAGGATCAACGCGCGGCGACAGGACTCTCTGAGGTCCAAACCACACAGATCCCACCCGCACAAGAAGAAGAGCAAGAACAAAAGGTAACATACACCCACACACACCGCCAGAGGGGGCAGTCCTGGCCTCATGACATTATGTCACTTCCTGTCCAGACGCAGCGAGGTGGTGGTGGTCAAGGGGAAGCTGAAGCTGTGCTCCATCTCGGGACTGGTGGCCGTTCTGGGGATCCTGGTTCTGATGGTCGGGGTTCTGATGGCGGCTCTGGGCTACTGGCCTCGGGACGGACTGTTCTTCAGCTCCCAGCCACGGGAGGGCGCCACTATGGCCTTGATGTCCTTCAGTAGTCCAGCACCAGCACTTGTTGAAGACCAGGTGACAGTTTACCTGAGCAGGACCAGCAGAGTCTGTTATGTGTCCGTTCTGATGTGTCACTCTGCCGCATGCAGGAACCCGGGTGGGCGGAGTCAGACGGAGGAGACGGAACCAATGGCAGAGGAAATGGCTTCAACCAATCAGAGGCCGTCAACGGGACCTCTCAAGATGTTCCAAAAGGATTTCTGGAAGACTTCCTGGACAGGTGAGCCAACATCAGTTACCTCAATGTGACGACCGGCCAGCAGGGCAGCTGCAGGTCAGCTACTGGACCTGTGGGCTGACCCTCCATCCAGGGTCTGGACAGCCTGGGGGACGTCAGTGGGCTGGTAGTTCAGGTGGAACGGTCTTTGACCTGCGTCTGAAGTGTCCTGATTGGCTGTCTCTGCAGGTATCTGTACTCTGATAGGCTGAAGGTCTTCGGCCCGCTCATCATGGGGATTGGCATCTTCCTCTTCATCTGTGCCAACGCCGTCCTGCATGAGAACCGGGACAAGAAGACGAAGGTCATCAACCTGCGGGACATCTACTCCACCGTCATCGACCTCCACAGCGTCCGGAAGCCCCACCCTTCTTCCTCTGGCTCCGCCCACCAGCCGTTAACCAATCCGCTCAATGGACTCATCAACTATGTCCAGGCCAAGAGTCTGGACTCAAAGTCCCAGATGTGTCCCGCCGCCCTGTTGTCAAGGCAACCAGCCAGTAGCAGGAGCTGCAGTGACGGAGGAGGAGGAGGAGTCTTCAGTGTCTGCCAGGAGCATCCGCCTGCACCTCCTCCCTCCTCCTCCAACAGACACTCCCTGCCCCTGACCTCTGACCCCTGCTGGACCTCCCACCACAAAGACACGCGGAGCTCTTTCACGTTGCCCCGGCCCCGCCAGCGCTCCCCCGGCGCCCGCAGGAGACACTCCTTCTGGGCCAGGAGCAGCGGCCAGGAGGAGCAGAAGGAGGAGGAGATGCAGCCGCCGCCTCTGTGTGCCTCCACTCCTCCGCCTCACCAATTCTCCGAGGCTCTGCTCCTCCTCTCCTCTTCCTCGCTCTCCTCCCTGTCCCACCTCCTCTCCTCCTCCTCCACTCCAGCCCCACCCTGCAGGAGGCGGAGCCTTCCGACCGCCGCCTTTAACGCGGCCTACTGCAAGCTGACGCAAGGAGAGGACGAGTCCTTCGAGTGGTCTTCATCACACAAGGTGACCCCAGAGGAGGCGGCTCGGCCCTCACAACCAGAGACACCCTGAGGTCCTGCCGGCCCCCTGGGGGGAGAAAGAGGAGGAGGAGCCTGACTGATGAAGCCGGTGATGACAGCAGCAGCAATAAAGAGTCTCTGATCGGAGAGATGAGCCAACTTCCTGTTCATCAGTTATCTGGTGGGACCCAGTCTCACCCAGCCAACAGAACTGGACCCACTTGACCCAAACGGATCCATTCAGGAGACCACAGATTGTCTTCATGTCCCTCTTTACACTAACTAAACCAGATTAACCCAAACAGATCCAACTAATCCAAGATGACTCCATTAATTACCAGCCTGTCCCGTTTCCCTTCCAGACTGACCATAACTAACTAATCCAGCTAATCCCAAGTCTTCTAACTAATCCCATTGGATTTGGATGGACACCAGGCCCAGTCCAGCAGCAGGTCCTTCTTCTTCTTCTCTCTAAGTGGAAAGGGTCAGAGGTCAGAGGTTGGTCTTGCTCCACGCCTGCAGTGCATGCTCTTTAAGCAGCTTCAGTATTTTGCACTTTTTGATCTTCAATGCTTCATTCTTCTGGGACTACTTTCTTTGGCGGAGGCGTCCGTCCCTCCTATGTTGGACCTGGAGAAACGGACGGGTTGGACAGCATGTCGTTGTTTTTACTGCATGTTCTAGAAGCCGGCCACATGATGAAGACATCAAACATCTTCACCCTTTGCTGCTCTGCAGGCTCCGCCCACCTGCTGAGGAACCGCCCCCTCCACGTTAAAGATGGCCGCCTCTGGAGGACTGAACTTGACCTGTCAGAATCCCAATCTGCTCTACCGGACCTTTAAACTCAAAACAATCTAACTGTGATTATGAAGCAGAGAAAACGGGTCAGAGTTCAGAGTTCACAGGTAGCTTCAACAGGAAGAACTCTAAAACCAGTCCTACTGGCTGACTGGGTGAACTGGTGATGGTCTGGAGAAACCCATCCAGAACCTGAGCTGGTTCTCCTATCATGATGTCTGAACTGATTCCTCACACACTGAACTGGTTCTGTTGAGTCTTTACCTGTCCCGTGTCTTCTAACTTGTTGGTACCGGACGTTTCAGCCCTGGTTCTGACCTTGGTTCTGTTGCAGCTGATTGGACCCAGATCAGCAGAACTTCAGAGCTGCAGCGTCCTCCACTGAGCGAAGCTTCACTGAAGCACAAAGTGAAACAAATAAAGCACAAAATGTCCAGCTGACGTCTCTGACTCCTCCCTCTTCCGGGGCTCCGCCCACATTCACAGGTATTGGGTCGGCTCCAGGGTCACACCTTCACCTGGGGCTCAGGTCGGGTTTTCAGACTGTTCAGAACCATTGAGGTTCTGTTGTAAACACAGAACCGGGCCAACAGAGAGGAAGAAGTTGGGATCACTTCCTGTCTGTTCAGGCTGCTGACAGGAAGTGGTGTCACTGCCTGTCCAGAGTTTCCTCAGAAATGTTGGTACTTCCTGTCATCACCAGGCCCAACATGATGGCCGGGTCATGACCAGAACCACCTCAGAACAACACGGTTCTGGCAGCAGGACTGGTACCGAGGGTTCTGTTGGAGCTCCAGAACATTCCAGTCTGAGAGGCCATCCGACCCGGTTGGTTCCACTCTGGCTCGACCTGGCCTGGCCGCTCTGAACCAATCTGAACTGGACCTTTTAGACAACAGTCTCAACCCGGTTCTGATGTTCTGTTCATTGGAGAGTCACTGATGACATCACAGAAAGAGGAAGTAGCTGGTTCTGGTTCTGGTTCTGCATGATCTCAGGTCTTGAAGTCTGATGGAGGACTTCAAGACCTGAGGACATGAGGACGTCCTCTGGACGAGGACAGTACCTCCTTCTGTCCCTCTGTCTGTCCTTTCATTGACAGCAGGAGGACAGACAGAGGGACAGACAGGAGGACAGACAGAGGGACAGACAGGAGGACAGAGAGACAGACAGACAGAGAGAGAGACAGACCAGAGAGACAGAGAGAGAGACAGACCAGACAGGAGGACAGAGAGACAGACAGAGAGACAGACAGACCAGAGAGACAGACAGACAGACAGAGAGACAGACATACCAGACAGACAGGAGGACAGACAGACAGATAGAGAGACAGACAGAGGGACAGACAGGAGGACAGAGAGACAGACAGACAGAGAGAGAGACAGACCAGACAGACAGGCAGACAGGAGGACAGAGAGACAGACAGACAGAGAGAGAGACAGACCAGAGAGACAGAGAGAGAGACAGACCAGACAGACAGGCAGACAGAGAGAGAGACAGAGAGACAGACAGACCAGAGAGACAGACAGACAGACAGACAGAGAGACAGACATACCAGACAGACAGGAGGACAGACAGACAGATAGAGAGACAGACAGAGGGACAGACAGGAGGACAGAGAGACAGACAGACAGAGAGAGAGACAGACCAGACAGACAGGCAGACAGGAGCACAGAGAGACAGACAGACAGAGAGAGAGACAGACCAGAGAGACAGAGAGAGAGACAGACCAGAGAGACAGACAGACAGAGAGAGAGACAGACCAGACAGAGAGACAGACAGACAGAGAGACAGAGAGAGAGACAGACCAGAGAGACAGACAGAGAGAGAGACAGAGAGAGAGACAGACCAGACAGACAGACAGAGAGAGAGACAGACCAGACAGACAGGCAGACAGGAGGACAGAGAGACAGACAGAGAGACAGACAGACCAGACAGAGACAGACAGACCAGAGAGACAGACAGACAGACAGAGAGAGAGACAGACCAGACAGGAGGACAGAGAGACAGACAGAGAGAGAGACAGACCAGACAGACAGGCAGACAGGAGGACAGAGAGACAGACAGAGAGACAGACAGACCAGACAGACAGAGAGACAGACAGACCAGAGAGACAGAGAGACAGACAGAGAGACAGACAGACCAGACAGACAGAGAGACAGACAGACCAGAGAGACAGACAGACAGACAGACAGAGAGACAGACAGACCAGACAGACAGAGAGACAGACAGACAGAGAGACAGACAGACAGGAGGACAGAGAGACAGACAGACCAGAGAGACAGGAGGACAGACAGACAGACAGAGAGACAGACAGACCAGAGAGACAGACAGACCAGAGAGACAGACAGACAGACAGACAGACAGACAGACAGAGAGACAGACAGACAGACCAGACAGACAGACAGACAGACAGACAGACAGACAGACAGACAGACAGAGAGACAGACAGACAGGAGGACAGAGAGACAGACAGACCAGACAGACAGGAGGACAGACAGACAGACAGACAGACAGACAGACAGACAGACAGACAGACAGACAGACAGACAGACAGACAGACAGACAGACAGGAGGACACTCTGAACTCATCCTCGTGTTTCTCAGACTTTCAGCCATCAGGGAATCTGATCTCGGATCAGTTTGGCTCCACCAATCAGAGCGCTGCAGGAGTCTGACAAGCCCCGCCCCCAGCCGCTTGGACCAATCAGAGTGCAGGGGTTTTCTGTCCTCCAGAACTAGAATGGACCTGAGGTTCTGAGAGGTTCTGATCCCTGCAGGACGACAGCATCAGCAGAACAAGAACCAGAAACACAACCGGGACCAGAACCGGGACCAGAACCAGGCTCACTGTCTCCATCAGTCCCCCCTCCCCTCCCCCCTCCTGCAGCTGGCAGTCTGGGAGGGGGGGGGGGGGGGATAATCTGGGGGCGGAGCCTGAGCAGAAACCAATAATCCGTCAAACAGCTGCAGACAGACTGACTGGGAGAACCAGACCGCCTGAACCAGAACCAGAACCAGCACCAGCATCTTCTTCCTCACTGCTGCAGAACCTGCTCAGGTAATCCTCTTCCTCCTCACCCTCCTCTTCCTCCCTGCTGCTCCCCAGCCGGGTTCTGCCGGTCTGGACCTGGACCAAGGCCTCCTGACCCGGTTGGACTCGGATGTTTTGGTTTGGGTCTTAAAGGAGCAGCAGGAAGTATTCACTGATTTATTATTATTATTATTATTATTTCTGTTAAATAAAACATGACATTAAGTTTATCCAGTCAGTGTTCGGTACTGGACGGGTTTCAGTCCAGCTGCTCATCTTCCTCCTGCTTTGACTAGGCCACATGGGTCCTCCATGTTTGTGTCTCCTTCCCCTGACTGATACTTTATCAAAAATCAGTTTTCATTTTAAATCCTGATCTGTTCGTTAAACATCCAGAGAACTTCCTGAAGCTTCAACCAGAACTCCCAGTACAGCTACTGCTGGGCGCTGTGTGTGTGTGTGTGTGTGTGTGTGTGTGTGTGTTCAGGAGGTTCATAGAGGGTGATGATGGAGATGATGTCACCAACCCACTACAATAATAGCAGCAGCAGAAGAAGAGCTGTGATGTCATCATTTACTTCTTTCATCTCAGTTCTTTTTTCTTCTTTTGTTTGAACGGATCACTTCCTGTCTGCACCGGTGAGTAACACACACACACACACACACTGGTCATCTGCTCATTAATAACCTGATTATTCAAATCATAATTGTAATCATAATGAAATATTAAAATAAAAGTATGCAGTTTGTTTTAATACACAGATTTTTACAGTCACATTCCTCATAGATCTATGCGCTTAGATCTGTCTGACTGAACCCAACCAGAGGAACAGGACAGGGGGGCATTATTTTACTGTATCTGTTAGCACAGCGGTTAGCACAACGGTTAGCATATCGGTTAGCACAGCAGTTAGCATATCGTTTAGCATATCTGTTAGCATGGCTCCAGGTCCAGTTGGTAGGTAAATGAGCCTCTGAAGGTTCACTGCTGTTGGTTTCGGCCATTTTGAGTGAAGTCAAAGTAAGAAGTGATGGATGATGAGTGAAAATGTTCAAACTGGGAAACATTGACTGGAAAATGAGACAGAAATCCAACCAGTTCAACGTTTCTGTCTGTAATGATTCAGTGAAACCAGGGAATAAAAATCAGCAGATGCTTTATGATATGATTTACAGGCTGTTAGCATCGCATTTTAACTTGATCCTCCTGAATGTTCCTGAGGAGAACCGAACCGACCCGATTCTGTGGTTCTGGTTCCGCTGATCAAACTCACCAGCAAGAGAAAACAGATTTACTGCGACAGCAGAGAGGAACACTCAGCCTGGGGCCCCTGGACCCCCGGTCTCCTGAACCCCTCGGGCCCCGGTGTGCGTCATGACGTCACAGCCCGTCGTAGTAGGTGATGACGTAGAGAGCAGAGCGGCGTCGCTGACCGGCGGAAAGAGGGCGAGCGTCCTGCACGAGGACAGGTAAAGATGTGCTTTGATGTGAGAGCAGCTGGTCCGGTCCGGTTCGGTTCGGTCCGGGTCGGTTCGGTCACTACACAGAACCTCCAGCTGCTGCCTCTCGGTTCCGGTCCCGCTGCAGCCCGATGCGCGTGTCCGTGTCCTGCTGCAGGACCTCAGGCTCGCGCGCGCCCCGGGACACTCCCGACCCGCAGAGGAAGAGCTGCGGTCCGGTCCGGTCCGGTCCGGTCCGGTCGGTCTGGACCCGGTCTCATGCGTTCGGTTCGGGTTCGTGCTGCGGCTGATGAGTCAGCTGGTTCCGGTGATGAAGAGCATCCTCTTCATCAGGTGCACCTGAACAAAGCAGCGCGTGCTGCTGCTGAGGAAGATGAGGATGAGGATGATGGGAGGGTCCTGCTGCTTCAACCCGTCCGGGACCCGAACCGGTTCTGAGTCCTGGCTGCTTCCGGTCCAGTTCTCCTGTACGAATAATTCTGACCCTGCGTGGAGAAAAACGTCATTAATACAAGCTGGAGAACAGAACCGGTCCAATTCATCAGAACCACAACTGAACCGGTCCAATTCACCAGAACCAAGACAGGCTTCAAGATCAGAAACATCAGAACCAGAACCATCTTAACCAGAATCAACAGAACCAGAACCATCTGGACCTAACGTCACAGATCTTCAGGAGGTTCTGAAGGTTCTAAAATGGTTAATCCTGTAAAATGATGATTGGGTCATAAACTCTGGTTCTGGTTCTGTCCGCGCTCTGGACCGTCCAGGTCCAGTTTGTCAGAACCCAACCAGAACCAGCTGTTTTTCCGCTCTGGTTCCAGAACCTTCCTCTCAGAATCTCCTCATCATCCTCACCAAATCAGATTACATCAGATTGTCTCCGGCTGTAATCCGTCTGTCTGCCGTTGCCGTGGTAACCGTTCACCTGACAGCTGGACGGGGTCAGCGGCTGGTTACCATGGCAGTCAGCGTCCGGAGGTCCAGTTGGGTTCTGGGTGGCCCGGTGTCACATCAGCATTAATTAATGAACCAAACATCACTTCCTGAACGTGTCCTGCTCTGACATCACTGGTCTCCGTGGTAACCGTGGCAGTGAGCTGTGACATCACTGTCTCCAGGTGAATCACCATGACAACAGAGCCCAGTGAAGCCCAGCCCCCAGAGGCGGAGCCTTTCCCTGAAGTCGCCGCCCACTCCACACCTAAACAGGTAACTGGCCTCAGACCCCGGATGACCTCTGACCTCAGGCCTGCTGTGAATCATTTCCTGTTTCCTCAGGGAGCAGAGGGCCCAGCTCAGAGCTCATTGGCCGAGGACTCCAGCAGTCTGCTGTCGTCGGGCGGACGCGTCGCTCGCTCTCCGGCCAGAACCGCGCTGGGCTTCAGAACCATGCAGACCCGGGTGGCGCTACTGGACGGGTCGCAGTTCACCTGCATCGTGGAGGTGAGACATGATGGACAAACTGGACAGGGACAGACTGATAATGAGACAGCAGAACCGTTACAGCTCACCTGGTCCAATGTTATCCAAGTTTAAATGTCATCAAATGTAACTTAGCAAACTGCTATCATGTAAGACCAGCGGGGGGCGCACTCCCGCTAATCCGCTAACAGTGGAGCTAACTGTAGCGTACTTAGCTAAAATTCTGAAGCGCTAGCTTGCTAAACTTTCACTTGAATAAACTTCAACGTCTGTGTTGAAGTTATCATCATTATTAAAGTAGCTGGATGTTTGTACTCAGGCTCTTATTTTGAAGACGTTTTTGTTCCATTTCCTGTAGTGGAAATGTCACCGGTGGTTCAACATGGTTGAGATCAGAGCTTTAGCATTTGTTTCCACTAAACCCCAGGACTGACCTGTGATCAGCTAGGCAGCTAGCTGTTTAGCTCCTCACCTTTAATTGATTTTATTCAGAAATAAAAAATACTTTATTTTAATCTGTTTCTCTTTCTGTCCTTACCTGCCTGACGTTTAGCCATTGTGCTAATTAACGTTGCTGTAAACCACAGCAATGTTGACTGATGTGGACTGTCCTAGTCAAATCATGAAGTAAACCGCCTGTTCTCTCTCTGGTTCCAGAAACGATCTCGAGGTTTGCAGCTGTTTGAGAAAGTTTGTGATCACCTCAACCTGCTGGAGAGAGATTACTTCAGCCTGTCCTTCAGAGACGCAGACAGCAACAAGGTACCTGTCTCACCTGTCTCTGTCTGTCTCTACCTGTCTCTCTACCTGTCCAGTTAACCAGTAATGTTGACAGATTTCATGTCTGAATAGACGCTAGTGAAAGAACGAAGCAGTCAGGTTTCCTATCTAAAGGATGCTTCTGTCCACCTGTCTAACTGTCCACTTTCTGTCTGTCTGTTGCAGAACTGGTTGGATCCTGCAAAGGAGATCAAGAAGCAGGTCAGAGGTCAGTTTGGAGCTGATTGGTTGGTTGTAGCGTCTGCGCTGTACCTTTCCGTTAGCGCTGACTCTGCTCTTCTCTCCTCAGGCGTTCCCTGGAACTTCTCCTTTAACGTAAAGTTTTACCCTCCGAACCCGGCCCAGCTGTCTGAGGACATCACCAGGTACGGCGCCACCAGTTGACCAGCTCCCAGCTCGGCCTCATCTTCGTGTCTCACCTGGTTTCTGTCTCTCGGCAGGTACTTCCTGTGTCTGCAGCTCAGACAGGATGTCGTTTCCGGACGTCTTCCATGTTCCTTTGCAACTCACGCCGTTCTTGGTTCCTACACGGTTCAGTCGGAGCTCGGAGACTACGACTCTGGTACGGAAAACACCTGAGAGACTGAACTCTGACCCTGACTGACCCCCAGGGGTCAGAGCAGGTCAGTGTTTCTGGTTGACCTTTGTCCGTCTGGTTTCCAGATGAATGTGCTCCAGACTACGTCAGTGAGTTGTGTTTCGCTCCAAACCAAACCAAAGAGATGGAGGCCAAGATCATGGATCTGCACCGGACCCTCAGGTCGGTGGGCCGCGGTGCCGGTCGGATGTTTCCGGGTTCAGGTGAGGTTCTGGAGTTCTGACCGGTCTCTCTGTGTTCAGAGGAATGAGTCCAGCAGAAGCCGAGATGCATTTCCTGGAGAATGTGAAGAAACTCTCCATGTACGGAGTGGACCTGCATCACGCCAAGGTGAGGCCGACCGGGTTCTGGTTCCTCCAGTCAGAGCCGACCGGGTTCTGGGTCACCGTGTTGGTTTTTTTCTGAACCAGCAGTGAAGCAGTTTGAGCCGTGGTTCTGTTGGACCACGGCTCCGGCCCGTCCTCATTGGGTTCAGTCCGCTGCCGCTCTGCTTTCAGAGCGTCCAATAAATCAGCAGCGACACACTTCCTGTTCCATCGATAGCGGCGGCTGCTGCTGATGGGACAGAAACGATTTTTCCACCATCAGGTTCAGTTCAACAGAATCTCTGATCAGGACCGACGGCGAAACGGGTCCGACTGATCCCATCGTCAGCCAGAACACAAACCTGCATTCACCTCACCTGTACATCCTCCAGGCGACCCCGCCCTGACCTCAGTGACCCTGACCTCAGCCTGACCCTCAGGTTGGCTGAACTTTCTGTTTCCTGTTAGACTCCAGATTTAATTTCTAACTGGCTTCTGATTGGTTCCTCTCTGAGCCAATCGGAGCTTCCCTTGGTGTCCAACAGAGTCCATTTGTCCTTCAGGACGTCCTGCTAGCAAACCTTCAGTTTAAAGATGTGAGTGTCTCTGTTGGATGGTCTACATGCAGACCAGTCCTTCTGTCTGAATGACTGTCTGTCCCTCTGTCTCTCTGTCTCCGTCTCTCTGTCTGTCTGTCTCTGTCTGTCTGCCTGCTTGGACTAGATGGCAGGAAGCCGTTTTGACTGCCTGTCTGCTCAATCAGAGGTAAGACGGCGTCCTCAGTGTGATCCTGATTGTCCTGAGGTCGTCCAAATTGTGGACAGACGGCGGTTCTGTTGAGGAACCGCCTCTCATGGATCATACAATTAGATCAGAACCTGATACCTGGCCCAGTCTCACCTGTTGCTGCTGTCGCCGGTTGTTGAGCCCAGATGTCCCCAGATGTCCATCCTCCTGTGGTTGTGCCTGAAGTGGCCGTGTTGCCTTCACTGACGTCTGTGTTCCTGCAGGACTCGGAGGGCGTGGCCATCATGCTGGGCGTGTGTAACAGCGGGCTGCTGGTGTACAGAGACCGGCTGAGAATCAACCGATTCTCCTGGCCGAAGATCCTGAAGATTTCCTACAAACGGAACAACTTTTACATCAAGATCCGACCTGGAGAGGTGAGACGGACCAAGACACCCACTGTCCTCTGACCCAGCAATGTTTTAATCAAGTTAGCTTACTGACAACCAGCTGTTAGCATGTTGAAGAGGTGGGCGCAGTTCTGCTAATCTGCTAAGGCGCTAATAGCAGAGCTAATTGTTTTGTTTACCTCTTTAGCGCTTTGTTAACCTTTAGCACACTTAGCTACTACGTTAGTGTCACTGACACATGATTGTTTGAAGTTAGCCCTTTAGCATTAGCTTCTGCTAAATACTATGTTAGTATAGGACTTTAGCATTAGCATAACTAATGTTTATGATCAGCCCTTTACCAAAGAGCTAGTGTTTTAGCTAATTTGTTAGCTAGCAGTGCTCACCACTACCAAGTTGTTATGGAGTGCTAATGAGCTAACGTGTAGCTGCGTTGCTAGCAGCTGATGCCTGCTGCGTTTACTGCAAAGTCTGTTTGTCTCCAGTTTGACCAGTTTGAGTCCATCATTGGCTTCAAGCTGCTGAACCACAGAGCAGCCAAGCGGCTGTGGAAGGTGTGTGTGGAGCATCACTCCTTCTTCAGGTCGGCAGCTCTCTGGTGTCCACACGTCTCCGTCCATGTGTCCATGAGACGTCTCACGGCCATCTGTCTCACAGGCTGCTGTCTCCTGAGGAACCGCCAAAGAAGTTTCTCTCTCTGGGGTCAAAGTTTCGCTACAGCGGTCGGACCCAGATTCAGAGCCGCAGAGCCAGCGCTCAGATATCCAGACCCGCTCCCAACTTCCCACGATGCATCAGCAAGAGGAACATGCTGAGCCGGAGCCTGGACGGAGGTACCAGTCACACCAGTTACCAGTAGGGTCATTGGTTTCTGTAGAGCTCTACGTGTTGGTTCTGTTGTTCTGGTCTCAGAAGGAGTACGGACCCCTGTAGTTAGTCCTGATTCTGGTGCAGGCATCGGTTCCCAGACCCGGTCCTCAGGGCCCGCTTCTCTGCTCCGGCACACCTCATTCAAATGATGGTGGTGCCCTCTGCAGAAACCAGCTGGGAGCCCATTCAGGTCTGAAACATGGAGGACGGGGCCCTGAGCACTGGGGCCTCTGGTAGGAGCTCCAAGCACCCTGACAGAGTCTCTAGGTCCACTTTCTATGGCCGGTTCCAGTGGGAGGGGAGTACTGATGGGTCACTAGAGTGTTTACATGTTCTTTACCCATTTCTGATTGGTCTTTAGCTTCCAGGACCACAGCAACGTCTTCTCTGATTGGCTCTCCTGCCATCACTGTGTCGCTCAAAGCCAACGGTCGAGCTTACTCAGGTAGTCCTGGACTCTGCAGCTCTGAGTTCTGTTGATTGGCTGGAATGCTGCTGCTCTCTGATTGGTTGGAGTGGTGCTGCTCTCTGATTGGCTGGAATGCTGCTGCTCTCTGATTGGTTGGAGTGGTGCTGCTCTCTGATTGATTCCAGCTCTTGCTTCTCTCAGCTTTTTTTGGGTTGTTGCATCCTGACTGGCTGCGCTTGTTTCAGACCCGCCATGATCATCTGTTTGCGTTGATGCAGTCACATGTCAGACATGTGCTGCCATCATCATGTGTGCAGGGGGCGCTGCGGGGCTCAGGGGTAGAGACAGTGCACCATACATGGAAACTGTTTGCTTCATTCTCAGCGGCCAACCACTGCTAAAGATCAACCTTTGCACACAGAACAGAAGGAACCGGACAGGATTACCTCTACAGACTGATTCTTGACAAGTCCTCTCAAAAACTCATGAACCAAACAGCCAAACTACTGGAGCCGTTATGCTCCACCAGGCGCTCTGCTCTTCCTGAGTCTGAGGCTTGATGATGTTTAGAGCCTCCAGTTTCTGGTTGACCCTGGAGAAAACCTTCAGCAACCAGAGCAGTGTCCTCTTCTCTTTCTAACACATCTAATCCAGAACTTCTTTGTAGATTTCCTCTCTACCCAGAGTTCAGTTCATCAATGGTTTCTCTTGGTACCTCTGAACTCTGATACCAGCTCACTGCTGGCTGTTTGACCAAAGCAAGCAGTCGGATCCTAACGAGACAAAGCAGAGACCCTGTGGACGACCACTGAGACGTCCAACAGGGACCAGAGTAATCTCTGGAGTCTTCAGGTTCAGGTGTTCAAGGTGTGTTAGATCTACACTTTTCTTGTTGGTTCAGCTGTTTTGTTCCATGACCGACCGAAGGTCAGGCTTCATAAACCCTCACCGTCTGTCCGTGTCCTGCTGCGTCCTCCATCACCCAGACACCTGGAGCAGCAGGTTCTGACCCTAACCGGGTTCAAACCGGGTCCCACCTCCACCTGGAGGAGGGAACCTGGTCCCCGCTCCACCACCAGGTGGGGTCCCTGGTCTCTGACCTCGGTGTCGGCCATATTGTTCAGAAGAACCTCAGTCACCATGCGACACCAACGTTGTGCTCTGATTGGTCCGCCAGAGATGCCGTGCATGTGCCCTTAGCTCTGATTGGCTGATTGTGCTGTTGCCTTGGCAATGGCCTGTTAATGAACAGACTGGCTGAGCATCACAATGGTTGCTATGGCAACGGTGACTGTTGGTTTCCTGTGCTGATGTAATGGTGATGACATCACAGCAGTGTGTGTGTGGGTGTGTGTGTGTGTGTGTGTGCAGACATGGGCTCAGGACTGTATGCAGCATCAAAAGCCATCGCTGTCAGCGACCACATCGCCACGGTAACCAGGACGCTGGACGACAGGAGGGAGGAGCCAGGTAAGAATCTGGCCAATCAGAGGAGCCGAAGAAGCAGCTGATCGATGGGTAATGATCGATCAGTTGGTACCGTTGGCTTAATAAACTCGGGGAGGACTTTCTCTGGAAGAACTGGACGGGTCACAATGTCTCATAAAGGGGACGAGGACACCTGTCCAACCCATGAAGGTTCTGGTTCTGGTTCCAGTTGAGGAGGTTCTGCTGCTGCTGGTGCAGGAGGAGCAGAAAGAGGAGCAGAAAGAGGAGAGGAAGACCATAGAGGTTTCTCCAGAAAGTCCTCCGTCTCCACAGAAACACGACACCAAGGTAACCAAACCTGTCCCTCCTCTCCCTCCTGTCCATGTCCCTGTAATTAACTCTTTGTTTTCCAGACGGAGCTGACGGACACCGTCGTCGATGGCGACCTGACCGTGACCGAGGTACACACCTGTCCCTCCCGTACAGGTCACCCGTCCCCTGGGGACACGCTGTAACGTGTCTGTGTGTCCTCTGTCTGTCCAACAGTCTGATCAGGACGAAGACTTGAAGACTCAGGTAAACATGAGGCTCGTTCAATCACAGGCGGGGAATCGAACCGGCAACCCTCTGTCCCGTCTGCCACAGGAGACGCTGGGCAGCCCAGAGGACATCGTCCAGACGTCCATCAGCGCGCTGCGGCGCTCCTTCCTGGAGGGAGAGCAGGGGGGCGGCGGCATGACGGAGTGGGACAAACGCCTGGCCGCGTCTCCGCTGCGCCGCGCCGACGACGCGCCCATGATCGAACCGCTGGAGCCGGAGGAGGTGAGTGGGTCGACCGGGGTCAACCTGGGGTCAACCGGGGGTCCAGGTGCGTCCAGACCTTCAGCAGAACTTTTAGGTCTGTAGAACCTCTGAGGAACCAGAACTGGACCCTTCAGTTCAGGTCACTTTAATATTCCATGTTTTACCAGATATTACAGATCATAACTACTTGAAGCTTATTTACCTTACCTGTGTCCTGTCACCTGATTGGCTGATGTCGCTCACCTGTCCCGTCCAGGAGGCGGGGTGGCAGGGTGGGGGAGCTGTTCATGATGAGCCGAGCGGCTCAACAGCCAATCAGAGAGAGGCAGAGGCGGAGCTACGACACCACCACTGGCGGAGTCCTCTGGGTGCGGGCCGAGGACGATGTCACCATGGCAACGGACAGAACCGTCCTGGTGTCTCCCACTGATGATGTCATCAGTAGAGGACAGCCTGTCACCGTCCGGGAGCCGAAGACGCCGCCGGCGCCAGCAGGGAGGAGGGAGGAGTCCTGATGATGTCAGAGCTAAGCCCCACCCCCACAGCCACAGTGGTATGCTGGTTGACATGGAAACAAGCATAATGAGTGACATCACTGACCTGCTGCGGCGCTGAAGCAGGAAGTGAGGTGTGAAACTGAACGGCTGAGAGTGCTGGTTCTGATCCGGAACAGGTTCTTATGGCTTCCTGTCTCGTAAAGCGTCCGGCCGGGTCACTTCCTGTTCCTGCTGGCCAGCCCGCAGGCCCAGAACCAGTACCAGCCTGGAGGCCTCGGGTCCTTCATGTCCGGTTCTGGTGGTTTTTGTCCATCAGGGGGCAGTGAGGAGCTCCAGGCTTCAGCTCCACTTCCTCCCAGAGGCCATTTTGTTCCTGTTCCTGACCAAGATGGAGCTCAGGAAGCTGCTGGCTTTTCTTCCTCTTCCGACCCGGGAAGGACATTTCCTGCTTCGCTCCCCCACTTTCACCTCCTTCAGCTGAAGCTTCTGCTTTTCAGGTTTGGTTCAGTTGTTGGGCTGCGATGGGAGGTCAGGGTTCATCCAGAGGTCAGGGTTCAGGGCAGGGTTCGATGAGCCTCTCTGGTCGTTTGACTGTTGGGAAGTTTGAAACTGAAGATGACTGAAGTTTCAGTAGAACCCAGAACCCACTGGGCTCGGTTCTGGTCCAGAGCTGCCAGGTCCATGAAGGTGTCCATGTCCATGTCCTCACCTCAGTCTGTCTCTCCTGTCCAGCCCAAACCGTCCTTCGATGAAATATCTCCAGAACTGACGGCTCTGCTAAAGTCCACCAGAGAGCAAGAGACCTTCAGGGAACACAACCTGCTGAAGGTGCTGTCCCCATGTCCTCCTGTCCTTCTGTCTACCTGTCCCTATGTCCTCCGGTCCCCATGTCCTCCTGTCCTTCTGTCTACCTGTCCCTATGTCCTCCGGTCCCCATGTCCTTCTGTCCTCCGGTCCCCATGTCCTCCTGTCCTTCTGTCTACCTGTCCCTATGTCCTCCGGTCCCCATGTCCTCCTGTCCTCATGTCCTTCTGTCTACCGGTCCCTATGTCCTCCGGTCCCCATGTCCTCCTGTCCTTCTGTCTACCGGTCCCTATGTCCTCCGGTCCCCATGTCCTCCTGTCCTTCTGTCTACCTGTCCCTATGTCCTCCTGTCCTTCTGTCTACCTGTCCCTATGTCCTCCTGTCCTTCTGTCTACCTGTCCCCATGTCCTGCTGTCCTCATGTTCTTCTGTCTACCTGTCCCCATGTCCTCCTGTCCTTCTGTCTACCTGTCCCTACGTCCTCCTGTCCTTCTGTCTACCTGTCCCTATGTCCTCCGGTCCCCATGTCCTCCTGTCCTTCTGTCTACCTGTCCCTATGTCCTCCTGTCCTTCTGTCTACCTGTCCCCATGTCCTGCTGTCCTCATGTCCTTCTGTCTACCTGTCCCTATGTCCTCCTGTCCTTCTGTCTACCTGTCCCTATGTCCTCCTGTCCTTCTGTCTACCTGTCCCTATGTCCTCCGGTCCCCATGTCCTCCTGTCCTTCTGTCTACCTGTCCCTATGTCCTCCTGTCCTTCTGTCTACCTGTCCCCATGTCCTGCTGTCCTCATGTTCTTCTGTCTACCTGTCCCCATGTCCTCCTGTCCTTCTGTCTACCGGTCCCCATGTCCTCCGGTCCCCATGTCCTCCTGTCCTTCTGTCTACCGGTCCCTATGTCCTCCGGTCCCCATGTCCTCCTGTCCTTCTGTCTACCTGTCCCTATGTCCTCCGGTCCCCATGTCCTCCTGTCCTCCTGTCCTTCTGTCTACCTGTCCATATGTCCTCCGGTCCCCATGTCCTCCTGTCCTCATGTCCTTCTGTCTACCTGTCCCTATGTCCTCCGGTCCCCATGTCCTCCTGTCCTTCTGTCTACCTGTCCCTATGTCCTCCGGTCCCCATGTCCTCCTGTCCTTCTGTCTACCTGTCCCTATGTCCTCCGGTCCCCATGTCCTCCTGTCCTTCTGTCTACCTGTCCCTATGTCCTCCGGTCCCCATGTCCTCCTGTCCTTCTGTCTACCTGTCCCTATGTCCTCCGGTCCCCATGTCCTCCTGTCCTTCTGTCTACCTGTCCCTATGTCCTCCTGTCCTTCTGTCTACCTGTCCCCATGTCCTGCTGTCCTCATGTTCTTCTGTCTACCTGTCCCCATGTCCTCTTGTCCTTCTGTCTACCTGTCCCTACGTCCTCCTGTCCTTCTGTCTACCTGTCCCTATGTCCTCCGGTCCCCATGTCCTCCTGTCCTTCTGTCTACCTGTCCCTATGTCCTCCTGTCCTTCTGTCTACCTGTCCCTATGTCCTCCGGTCCCCATGTCCTCCTGTCCTTCTGTCTACCTGTCCCTATGTCCTCCTGTCCTTCTGTCTACCTGTCCCCATGTCCTGCTGTCCTCATGTCCTTCTGTCTACCTGTCCCTATGTCCTCCTGTCCTTCTGTCTACCTGTCCCTATGTCCTCCTGTCCTTCTGTCTACCTGTCCCTATGTCCTCCGGTCCCCATGTCCTCCTGTCCTTCTGTCTACCTGTCCCTATGTCCTCCTGTCCTTCTGTCTACCTGTCCCCATGTCCTGCTGTCCTCATGTTCTTCTGTCTACCTGTCCCCATGTCCTCCTGTCCTTCTGTCTACCGGTCCCTATGTCCTCCGGTCCCCATGTCCTCCTGTCCTTCTGTCTACCGGTCCCTATGTCCTCCTGTCCTTCTGTCTACCTGTCCCTATGTCCTCCTGTCCTCCTGTCCTTCTGTCTACCTGTCCCTATGTCCTCCGGTCCCCATGTCCTCCTGTCCTTCTGTCTACCTGTCCCTATGTCCTCCTGTCCTTCTGTCTACCTGTCCCTATGTCCTCCTGTCCTTCTGTCTACCTGTCCCCATGTCCTGCTGTCCTCATGTTCTTCTGTCTACCTGTCCCCATGTCCTCCTGTCCTTCTGTCTACCTGTCCCTACGTCCTCCTGTCCTTCTGTCTACCTGTCCCTATGTCCTCCGGTCCCCATGTCCTCCTGTCCTTCTGTCTACCTGTCCCTATGTCCTCCTGTCCTTCTGTCTACCTGTCCCTATGTCCTCCGGTCCCCATGTCCTCCTGTCCTTCTGTCTACCTGTCCCTATGTCCTCCTGTCCTTCTGTCTACCTGTCCCCATGTCCTGCTGTCCTCATGTCCTTCTGTCTACCTGTCCCTATGTCCTCCTGTCCTTCTGTCTACCTGTCCCTATGTCCTCCTGTCCTTCTGTCTACCTGTCCCTATGTCCTCCGGTCCCCATGTCCTCCTGTCCTTCTGTCTACCTGTCCCTATGTCCTCCTGTCCTTCTGTCTACCTGTCCCCATGTCCTGCTGTCCTCATGTTCTTCTGTCTACCTGTCCCCATGTCCTCCTGTCCTTCTGTCTACCGGTCCCTATGTCCTCCGGTCCCCATGTCCTCCTGTCCTTCTGTCTACCGGTCCCTATGTCCTCCGGTCCCCATGTCCTCCTGTCCTTCTGTCTACCTGTCCCTATGTCCTCCTGTCCTCCTGTCCTTCTGTCTACCTGTCCCTATGTCCTCCGGTCCCCATGTCCTCCTGTCCTTCTGTCTACCTGTCCCTATGTCCTCCTGTCCTTCTGTCTACCTGTCCCTATGTCCTCCTGTCCTTCTGTCTACCTGTCCCCATGTCCTGCTGTCCTCATGTTCTTCTGTCTACCTGTCCCCATGTCCTCCTGTCCTTCTGTCTACCGGTCCCTATGTCCTCCGGTCCCCATGTCCTCCTGTCCTTCTGTCTACCGGTCCCTATGTCCTCCGGTCCCCATGTCCTCCTGTCCTTCTGTCTACCTGTCCCTATGTCCTCCTGTCCTCCTGTCCTTCTGTCTACCTGTCCCTATGTCCTCCGGTCCCCATGTCCTCCTGTCCTTCTGTCTACCTGTCCCTATGTCCTCCTGTCCTTCTGTCTACCTGTCCCTATGTCCTCCGGTCCCCATGTCCTCCAGTCCTCATGTCCTTCTGTCTACCGGTCCCCATGTCCTGCTGTCCTCATGTTCTTCTGTCTACCTGTCCCTATGTCCTCCTGTCCTTCTGTCTACCTGTCCCTATGTCCTTCTGTCTACCGGTCCCTATGTCCTCCTGTCCTTCTGTCTACCTGTCCCTATGTCCTCCGGTCCCCATGTCCTCCTGTCCTTCTGTCTACCTGTCCCTATGTCCTTCTGTCTACCGGTCCCTATGTCCTCCGGTCCCCATGTCCTCCTGTCCTTCTGTCTACCTGTCCCTATGTCCTCCTGTCCTTCTGTCTACCTGTCCCTATGTCCTCCGGTCCCCATGTCCTCCAGTCCTCATGTCCTTCTGTCTACCGGTCCCCATGTCCTGCTGTCCTCATGTTCTTCTGTCTACCTGTCCCCATGTCCTCCTGTCTCCCTGTCCCCATGTCCAGGTCCATCTCTGTCATGTCTTCATTGTCTCCAGAGGATTGTCCTTTAATTCAGAACTTGAAGACGTTTTCATATCGTGTCTCCTGAATGTCTCTGTTTTCTGTTTCAGACGTCGGAGAAGGTGGAGACGGTCTTTGTCCTCCCAGAGTCCAGGGACCAGGATCAGGACCAGGACCGGGACGTCGCAGATCGCTTTAAGGTAGCCCCGCCCCCCGCTCATCCCCTGTCCCCCCCTGACGACGATGTCACAGCCCAGCGGCCCAGCCGTGGTGACGGGGGCGGAGCTAGCGAAGGCAGCGGTAAACGTGAGGCTAGTGATGAAGATGAGGATCAGGATGGCAGTGATGAGGGTAGCAGTGATGATGATGTCATCAGCGTGCTCGCTCAGGCAGCCGTCGACGAATCGACGGAGGCTGCGGTCAGACAAGCCGGCGAGCGGGACGCCTGTGGTTACCATGACAACGGAGAGTCAGACGACTCCCAGGAGGAAGGAGATCGGACCCCGCCTTCACCCCGCCCCGAGTCCCGGGGCTCCACCAGCCCCACCCAACAGTCCCCACATGAGGACGAGGAGGTAACCATGGAGACGCAGAGACCCGTCCCACTGAGACATGTCCCAGTCGGTCCTGTCCCACCAAGTCCCCTAGAGTCCCTCTGTCCCCAGCGGACCCCGTTACCCCGCGTGACCTGTTGGACCTGTCCTCCTGAAAGTCTCTGTCCCAGTGTTACCTGCCTGGTTCTGGTACCGGTAAAACATTTCCCGATGAATGTGGAGGACCGGTTGTCTCCGGTTGTCAACAGTCGGTGTGTTTCCTGTGTGTTTCAGGAAGTCCCGGTGATGAGGAAGACTCTGACCTACGAAGCTCCCGGGGTGAGGACGTCTTTCGTTGGTCCATATTTGCATCTGTCCAGAGGTGATCGGGTCAGTCAGAGCGGTTCTGGTACTGATCCAAAGCTACCAGGCAGGTCTCCAGCTTAAAGGAACCAGCAGGTTTTGTTCCAGGTCTAAGGAGCAGAGAAGCTAAACGCTGCTTCATCTGGTTCTGGTTCTGGTTCTGGTTCTGGTTCTGGACACACACAGTCAGCAGAACTCTGAAGACCAGAAACCCAAACTCCAACAGCAGAACCTACTCCTGTATCCTTTGATTTAAGACCTGGTTCTGATCCATTTCAGCTGGAAGTGACTTGTAAACATTCAGACCCGGCCCATTTCCTGGTACCACCTCGCCCTGGTCCTGCTTGTACTGCCACGGGTTCCCTGGGTGGAGCCAGAGGCCGGACCTCAGAGGAGGTTTAGGGTTGGTTTTAGAGGACAGTCCGACCCGGTCCGGCTCTGACCTTAAGCTCTGACTGACCGTCTCCACCTGCAGGGTTAGAGTCACGTTGAGTGTTCCTGTAGACATGACTGGTACCAATCCAGTCGGTACCAGTTGGACTCACAGCATCCCTTTGTGGCCCCTGATGGTTCTGGTTTTGTTCTGATGTGTTTCAGAGCCACGGCGGCGCTGATCCCCCCGCCGGCCTCCTGCTGAGCTCCCAGACCTTCACCGCAGAGACGTCCAACACCACCACCACCACCCACATCACCAAGGTATCACCATGGCAACACCACCACCCACATCACCATGGCAACTCCATACAGTCGTGTTCACACGGCGACACATAAATGTACCTCAGCAGTTTGCAGGATCTCTGATCCTCTGATTCTTCTGTCCAGAACTTTTGACCTTAGGTAACATTTCATCCCGCCACAGCCTGCCTACCGAACAGGTCAAAGGTCACATTGGGTCAGCGGTCTCTGACCTTCAGGACGGTTCAAATGTTGAGTCTGGTTTCTTCTTCTGTTTTCATCCTTAGATGGTGAAAGGAGGAGTTTCAGAAACCAGAGTGGAGAAAAGAATCGTCATATCTGGAGACACCGAGGAAGACCATGAGCAGGTACCATCAGAACCCATCAGAACCTGCAGGACTCACCTTGTTGCACAGCCTCTGAGCGTCTCTCTTCACCAACACGCCCGACCCAAAGGCCCGACCAGAACCTGCTGGTCCGAGTCCTACAGGTCCACCAGCTGGCAGAACCAGGGAAACTCCTGGAGATGCAGGGATCTGAGGACCGGGACCTGGGGCCGAGTCCGATCCAGTCCCGGTTTGATCCGGTCCTGAGATTGTTCCCGGTCCAGTCCCAGTCTGGTCTGGTTCTGGTCTTGGTCTTGGTCCCAGTTCCGGTCCGGTTCTGACCGTCCCGTCTCTCTAAAGGCCCTGGCGGCGGCGCTGTGCGAGGCGCGGCGGCAGCATCCTGAACTGTCCGTCACCAGAGTCGTCGTCCACAAAGAAACGGAGGTTCCTCCTGATCACATGATCAATTAGTGATGTCACAGGCAGGTGGGACTCCAGCTGAATGCTCATTGGTCGGTTGCATGGCCTCCGCCTGGCTGGCTCTGATTGGTTTAAACCGGAACAGGTTTAACCAATCAGGTAGCCTGTTAAATTCTGTGGCTCCTGAACTCGTTTAGTTTCTGAGTAGAAACTGAACTCAGATTCTACTGGTTCAGCTTCAGTATGGAGCGCTCTGATTGGCTCAGCCAGCTGAAAAGCCTGCAGGAGGCGCTGTACCTGCTGCTGTACCTGCTGCATGTCTGCATGATGGTCAGTGGTTCAGTCACCCCCCACTTCCTGCTGCAGTTCCCTTGATTAACACTAGATGTCCCTGCTGAGAAAGAGAAAGAGAGACTGAGGAACTAAACAGCAGAAGAAGAGAAACTAGGATGATTTAAGAAAACAATCTGTTGATCTGCTTGGTCTCTCTTTTCTCCTGTCTGTCTCTCTGTCCTCCTGTCTGTCTCTCTTTTCTCCCGTCTGTCTCTTTCAGGACTGAATGTTGATCCTCTGTTGCATTATGGGATTTGTAGTCCCTAGCCAATCGCACCAAGCGGATTCTGACCCCGACTGGAGCGAAGAACTCACCACATGAATGCATGCACAAACACACACACACAAACACACACACACCCTGGCGCTGTATGCTGCAGGTGGACGTTGGTCTCCAGGTGAAGCTGTCATGTATTTAAGAAGCCCCGACCCCTCACACACCTCAAGCCACGCCCCCTGACTGCTTCAGGAAGCCTTCTGATTGGCCGACTGACTCAGGTGTGCTCCTGACTGACAGTTCGAGAACCTACCGAGAAGCTTTTATTATGAAAATCTGCTTCCTGCCTCCATCGCTTGCGCAGCCAAAGCTCAGCCAGTATTTACCCATGATGCAACAGGAAGTGCCATAGAGCTCGGAGGAAGCAGGTCTGATCCTGATGGTCAGCTCTGTTGGAGTGAACTTTGACCTCAGTCTGCTGTGGTAGACGCTCTACAGGAGAGCCCTTCAAAATAAAAGCCCTGGTCGGAGTAGGAAGCTGTTGGGATGGACTCTTATTTTGAAAGGAAGTCTTCAGTGGTAGACGCTAGTTTCACCTGTTTGTTATATTTTCTTCCACTTCCTGTCACATTTTTGGACTGGGTCGGTTCTGCTTGGCAGGTTCAGAATCTCGGCGATCCGTTTCGACCATCAGAACATCAGCCTGTCTCACCTGGGCCCGTCACCATGGCAACTGATCCTGATGCATGTTATCTGGATCTGCGGTAAGAGAGCCAGATTCTCACCTGGATCTGTTGCCATGGTAACTGGCAGTAACTGATGGTACCGGGTCAACTGAACAGGAAGTGGTTCCTGTTGGGTCAGTTGATTCAGGTGAACCCGCCTGCTGGAACCGATCCTTCCTGTTCTTTATTCTGGAAAAACTGTTTTTATTTAAGGAACTTTGTTGACCTTTGACCTCTGACCTCATTTCTGTATTTATGGCCTCAGACTGAACCAGAACGCCCCCTGGTGTACGGTTTTATTGTCTCACCTTCATCACTGAACTTTATTAAAATGAAGAAACAAACAACTTTCTTCTTCTCTGGTTTATTTGTTTGTCTGATTACATCATGATGACATCAGCTTTAATAAAATCAACCTGAGATGACGTCACCACGGCAACAATCACTACGAGGCAGGGCAGGAGTCCGGCGTGACACCCGACAGGAAGTGGGCGGAGCTGAGGTGGAGAGGGAGGTTCAGGTGAGAGCGGGCGAGCCGCAGGTTCCTTAGGCAACCTCTGAACCCGGAGCGGACGCTCAGGCAGTTCTGCTTCACGCCGGCTGGAGGAGGGAGACAAACGGGTCAGAACCAGACCCAACAGAGACAAACGGGTCAGAACCAGTGATGGCATAGTTAATTTTAAAAAATAACGTTAATCGGATTCCTGATTACTTCTTGTAAAAGTTACTTAGTTAGATTACTGATTACTTGATTTGGAAAGTAACTAAGTTGCATTAACAGTAACTTTTTTAGTTACTTTCAGCAGCTGCTAACAACAACACCTGTGAATATAACATTGATCTTTGCCAAAACTTAATTGTAAGTTATTTTATAAAGTAAACATTTTGTCTCCACTGATAAGGAAGAACTGAAGGGAAGATTGTTTACTGGTTACTGCAGTACAAAAACTTTAGTAATGTTTGTTTTTGTGTTTCTATTATCTGGAAAACTATAAATAGGATTTTACGGTTTAGTTGCACATCTTTACGGACTGTTTTCACGTTTATTGCACTGTTCATATTAGTCTCCATGTTTGCAGTTTTAATATTTTCAACTTGACATTAATAAAGACACAGCGGGGCGGATCATCCGGGTCGGATCTCAGGGAGAGTCCGACTAAAACTACCTGGATGTCAGAGACGTTCTGGGGTTTATTATGTGTCTCTGCAGAACAACTTCATGTTCAGAAACGAGCCCAAAGCCGCTTATAATAATCAGACTTGGCCACAGAAACTCAAAATAGTTTTGATGCATCTCGTCTCCATTGTTTGTTTTTGTGGCATAGAAACGGCGCTGACCACCAGGAAAAACATTACCAAAGAAAATTGCAACACAGCTATTTGGATAAGTAACTTTAATCTGATTACTGGATTTGAAATAGCAATGCGTTAGATTACTCGTAATACTGACATCACTGGTCAGAACCAGAACCAACAGAAACGGGTCAGAACCTGGTGCTCAGCAGCTGCTCTCACCTGGAACCCCGCCCAGATAGACGGGGTTGTTGGTCTCGGCAGAGGTGGATTGTGGGTAGGGGTTAGCGGCGCTGTACTGTGTCCCGTCCACGCGCAGCGTCAGGCCGTGCTTCGTCTTTCTGGCCACCAGGTGGTGCCAGAGTCCGTCGCAGAGCACGGGGCCCGTGGAGCGCAGCGCCACGCGGCCCGCCCCGTTGTTCACATTGAACACCACCTGAGGAGAGAGAGGGCCTCGTCTGAGTGCCGTTACCATGGCTACACCTGTCTTTACCTTAGCCGCTCGGGCTCACCTGTCCGTCCACCATCTCCAGGCCGACGGCGTCCACCTTGGCGCTGCTGATGCCCAGGACGACGCCTTCTGATTGGCTGGTCCGGAACTCCAGAGACACCGCCATGTCAGCGCCGACCTTATACCCATCATGCACTGCAGGGACAAACAGAGGCTCACCTGGGTGTCTGCTCAGGAACGAACCCACCCCGCCACCCCTCACCAGCGTCCAACCAGAGACACCCTGGATTGTCCTCTACTGCTCAACCCGGCAGGAGAAGAAGAGCTGGAGGACTCACTGAGCTCAGCGTGTCCACTGCCGTTGAAATAACTTCCTGTCTGATCCTTGGTGAAGCAGGAAGTGACATCATGCTGTGAGAACGGCTTGGACAAATCCAATATGGTACCGTTGAGACTGACAGACCGAAGACAACCTTGGAGACTGCTGCTGACCTGAAGGACAGACATGGGGACAGCTTCAGTCAGGTCCAGCTCACTTGAACTCGGTAGACGTTTGCATGTCTCCGGGCAGATCTCCACTCTGCTGGCTCTTGATTGGTGTAAAATGTGTGTGATGTCATGAGGGGACGTACGCCGATCCTCCTGCCGTTCACACCGGCAGGTAGCCCTCCGAGGAACAGCATCCTGTCCACGTCCATGTGGTTCCCTTTGATTGAGGCGGTGGCGGGACGGGAGCCGTCCACCGTCAGGGACACAGACCTCCGGCTCACCTCGGCGCTCACCTGAGAGACGGACGGACAGGGCAGGGTTCAGATCCCGGTCTGGCTCTGGACCCTGAATTCGTCCTTCTGGAGATTGACTCACAGAGTGCCAGTGTCCATCGTTGACGGCGGTGGACAGGACGGAGGCAGGGCCTTTCCCCAGGTCGGCAGACAGCCTGACCCGTCCCCCTCTCAGACCAAGGACGACAAAGTCCATCTGCTTGGCGTCGGACAGGAGGAGCATGAGGCCGTCCAGAGCCCGGCTTCGAACCGACAACCTCACCGACACACTGACAACCAAGAGACACGACACAGCAGAGACACAGCGGCATCAGAGAATCTGGGGACGCAACTCAAACACCCCCACCCTGTCGTCATGGAGACCAACCTCTTCCTGAAGGCGCCGGGGTTGATGAGGAAGGTCATGTGACTGTGGCTGGACGAACCAAACTGCGCCGCCGACGGCAGGAAGGATGCTTCCTGCTCCGTCGCACACTTCAACACAAACCAATCACCAGCCTTAGATAACCGACCAATCAGCACGCAGCTCACATCTGCATCGCTAGGAAACACCGTGCTTACTGTTAGCGCTGCAGCTGTCAGGGCGCTCAGGTGTGTGGGCGGAGTTAAAGACAGGAGTGCAGGTGTCGACTCAACGTCCGGGTCATCAGGTAGCACAGCCCCCGCCGTGCTCTGCTCCAACAGGCAGCTGTTAAGCTCCGCCCCCTTGTACCTGACTGCAACCGATAGGTCCACAAGCCTGCAGACCACAACCATTAGCCAATCAGAGACAGCGGGCGGCGGCTCGGTGAGAGACAAGGACTTACGCTCCGCCCACCACCAGGTGATGGATGCAGCCTCTGAAGCTCTGGGATGAAACTCGCAATCTGATTGGCAGACGGGACTCCTTCTCTGGCGGGAGCCCACCAATAAAGAGAGAGGATGGGGTCAGCCGAGAAAAGCCTCCAAGCATCAGAGATGCCGATTTCAGGTGCTCATCGTCCACCTGGAGGGACAGAGACCTGGCGACAGGGACAAGGCTTGTTCAGGTGCGACCGTCGGCAAGTGCAGGGGATTGTTTCCATGGCAACACATACTTCCTGTTGACAGTCATAATAACTGAGTGTTCGCTTCCATCACCGAATGATCCTCCTCCAGACTTCAATACTTTAACCTTCCGAGTGGCTCCGCCCACGTCCCCAAGCTCCGCCTCCACACCACCTGAGACCAGGTGAAGGGACAGGAAGTACTGTGGACAGAGAGGACAGCAGGTGACCACACTGCATCATTGGTGCATCACATGACCTGAGTAGGTCTCACCTGTCTGTCCGCTCGGTCGTCACTGAAGGCCGCCAACAACACTCCTGATTGGTTGTTGGAGGAGAAGGTAAAGAGAAGCTCCGCCTCCTGAGCGAATGATGGAGGAGCGATCTGGACGAAACCTCCAGACAACAGAGAGACGCTCCGCACCGCCTGGTGATAAACAACAGATCAAGTTATTGACTCCTGTAAGGAACCTAATCTAACTCCAGGTAACGGACCTTCAGAACGCAACCCTTCCGGACTCCGAATGCGTCCCTCAGCAGGTCAAAGTTCGAACGAGCAATCTCCACATTCTTTATACAGCCAACGTATGCCCGGGACACCACCTGTCGCCTAGCAACCACAGAGACGGTCAGGTGAGGACAGAATAGATGTCCACATCGTCTCATGTGATCTTCAGCTAACCCACCTGATCGCTCTGGATGAAGGAAACCCTCCGATGTAGATGGGGTCCAGGTCATAGCGGTTCAGGTCCGAAGCGGTTCCTGGAGACTCAGCCTCCAAAACCTCCTTCTCCGATGATTGGCCTGCCGCCATGACGGACAGGTAACCTGGACAGAGCCGGAGTCCCCAGTCAGCGGGACGTCCACCCGAAGCAGTCGGCCGCTGGGTTCCTGGATCTACCTTTGCGCTTGTTCCTCTGCAGGGTGACCTTGAACCAAACTCCAGTGTTGTACTTCCTGTTGGAGGTCTGGACCAGAGCCCCCGAGCCCAGGTCAAACGCCAGACGGACATGACCCTCAACCAGTTCTAGAGACAGGAAGTCCCTCTGAAGGAGACAGGAAGTGAAGTCTTTGTGTGTGTCCCTCCAGAGTAAAAGCCTTTGATGTTTGTGGGTGTGGTACCGTGTTGTTGGAGGCCAGGTAGAGCAGCAGTCCACCTGGAGACAGAGTCTTAAACAGCAGGACAACGGAGGTGGATGTGGCTTTCAGAGACTTCTGGACCACAGAGAACCCTGAGCCATCAAAGTAGAAAGATGTCTCCTCTGCTTGGGGACTGGGACACATGCACGTGGACGGAGACAGGTGAGAAGGAGCTCGGTGCCGTTAAGCGCGTTGTGTTGATCTGAAGTTTACCTGCTGAAGCAGCCTCCACACCGGCCCTCCCGACTGACGTAGCTCCACAGGCCGATGTTCCGCTCGTTCAGCGAAGCTTCCCCCAGGCATCCCTGGAAGGAGGACGAGTGCAGCCCCGCAGGACGCTGCCGTAACACACGCAGTTATCACCTGACAGTCCTGACACACACCTGTCCACCTGACGGAGGGCTACCTGAGTGAGAGCTCCCATTCCTCCGATGTGAATCACCGTGTTTCTGTCAATGTCCAAAACTCGCGATGATCCTGGAGAAGAGGACGTCACTGCTGGCAGAGGAGCCGACCCAGAGTCCAGCTGTCGGACGGACAGAGCGGCGTGCGCCCCGAACCTGATGACATCACAGATGACGTCATCAGTCAGACGGAAGGAGTCAGAATCCAGATCTGTTCAGAAGTTTCCTACCGCGTAGCGTTGATTTTGGTCCATCGGTTGTTGGCGATGTCTGTTTCAGGAAACTGCAGTCGGGTTGTTCCAGAACCCAGGTTCCACAGCAAGGAAACCTTCCCATGATGCATCTCTACTGCCAGGAAGTCCACCTGAACAAGAACACAGCAGGCTTAGGTCGCAGAATGAATCCTGATGGGTGTGTGTGTGTGTGTGTGTGTGTGTGTGTGTGTGTGTGTGTGTGTGTGTGTGTGTGTGTGTGTGTGTGTGTGTGTGTGGCTGTACTGTGGTGTTGCTGCCCAGGTAGAACAGCAGGTTGGTTGGACGGGAAGTCTTCAGAACCAGACTCATAGTGTTGACGTTGCTGGACTGAACCGGCGGTTTGTAGGATCGGACGCAGTTTCTGTCTGCCTGGACCGCTACCTTTATCTGATGACATCACAAACACATCAACTTCCTCACAACAACGCAGTGACACCTAGTGGTGAAGTTGCAGATGAATATGTTCCTCTTGCATGATGAGGATGGTTAGCATTGAACCGGATGGATCAGGACCAAATGGAGAACCTCAAGGATCCATTTCAGGAACAACAAGGTTCAGAACTGAAACGTTTGTTCGTCTCTATGCTGATGAGACTGTTGTTTATTATTGTGATAAATCTGAACATATTCTATATTTAATGTTGTCAAATCCAACCGCTTCCTTATTTGGACAAAACAGCAGGAAGTGGTTTTCTAACAGACAGGAAGTGCCATGAAGTTTACTGTCCTTTTAGCCAATCAGAGGTCAGTTTTAGTCATACAGAGTGTACCCTTCTTGATTTTTATAACTGATAGGAACAATTCTGGATTTTTTGTTTTGTTGCTGCCAGTTCAGACCAGCTCTCTGAACTGGTCTGAACCTTAACCAGTCTACCAGGGTCTGGGTGTGAAGCTGTCTAAACCAGTTTAAACCACCATAACCCAGTATAGACCAGTATAGACCAGTCCGTACCGACGCCGCCTGTCTTCTGGCCTGATCGATCAGTTCTCTGATGTCCGACAGATTCCTGCTCAGGGTTTCTCCCAGCATGCTCAGCGGCTTCAGTCTCTCCAACAGCTGCTGTGTGCGATGCTCCGCCTCCTCCAGCCTGCGCTGCACCTCATTGGCTGAGCAAACAGGAAGCAGGAAGTGTTATCTCCCTGCTCAGTTTTGTCATTTTGAACCGGGTCGGCGAAGTCTCACCTGTAGCCTGGGCCCGACCCATCAAGCCGTTGGTCTCCCTCACTGTGATGTGGGTCTTTCCCACCACAGAAGAAGAGTTCTGCAGCTGCAGCCGGAGTCCCTGCAGCCTCAGCAGCGCCCCCTGCAGCCCGGAGCGAGCCTGTTCAGCCTGGAGCTGAGCCAGCCTGGAGGAACCTGCAGCAGACAGTCGGTCTCCATGACGCCACCATCACCATCATCATCATCCAATCACCACGCAGAACCATCATCAGGTGACTCACCTGGAGGAAGCTGCTGCAGCTCTCTGATTGGCTGATGGAGCAGACGGCTGCAGTTCTCCACGCCGTCTCTGGCCAGTTGCAGTTTGGTGGTTGCCATGGAAACACTGGCCTGCGTCTCTGAGGACAGGAAGACATTTTGATGAGCTGCTGATGTTTTCTGGCTGTTTCTAGAAGGGATGGGTTCTGTTTGACCAACGACAAGAACCAGTCAGAACCAGAGAAGAACCCAGTCAGAACCCAGTCAGAACCAGGTGTACCATGTAGCTTCTGGTAGGGGCATCAGAAATTCTTGACCTCTGACCCAGGTCCAGTTCCCAACACACCTTCAGCCATGGCGTTGACCTGCCGACTCTCCTCTAGGACCCTGGAGGAAACCTTCAGCCTGACTCCGCCCTCCGCTGCCAGCGTCCGCTCCGATTGGCCGGTCTGAAACACAGAGCGGTCAGGTCAAGCGGCTCCTCCAAGGCCCGGAGCTCTGCTGCTGGGACCAGTACCAGGTGGAGGGCGAGCGAGGCGGCGATCAGGCCTGATCCAGCTTCCTTGTGGGCGGAGCCAACCCGATGGATGACGTCATCATCCAGGAGCGCCGAGGGAGCGAGGCTTTGGGACCCGTTGACCACTGACATCATGGAGCTGAAGGACGAAAGGTTTTAATAAAGAAAACTCCCCCCCCCCACACACACACACTCTCATCACCTATGCAGCGAGTGGGCGTGGCTCTGCAGCTGGTGGGCGTGGCCTTCGGCTCGGTGAACGCTTTCCAGAGCGCTGTTGGTTTTCAGGCCGATCAGCAAAACTTCCACGTGTTTCCTGAGCGCCGGACGCAGCTGGTCCAGCTGGCTGGCCAGCAGCTCCACCTGCTGGACAGGTAGAGGCAGCGCATCAGTCACCGCCGCCGCCGGCTGCAGGTCACCTGGTGGGCGGGGCGTCTCACCGCGCTGCGGTTGGTCAGTTGGGCGCTCAGACTGACGGCATCCTCCTGCAACGTCTGACCGTCCTCCATCAGCTTGTGAACCGACACCAGTGCAGAACTCAGGTTCTGCCGGGCCGCCTGGCTCACACAGAACCAGAACCGGATCACATGACTGCCGGGCGAAGGTCACATGACCCACCTGTCTGTTGCTGGGCCTCACCTGAAGGTGGCGCTGCAGAGTGCCTGCAGCATCAAGGAGCTTCTCTGTCTCTGAGTTTCGCTCTGCCGCCTCGCCAAGAGGAACTCGCGCATGCTGCAGCGTTGTCATGGCAACGCCCAGGGAGTCGCTGAGTGGGCGGAGCCTGTCTTCACCTGCAGGCGACCTGGACAGAAAGTCCATCTGCAGCGAGCGGAGCAGAGCCTGGGAGAGGCTGCAGACACAGAGAAACTCACACAGCCTCTGATTGGTTTAAACCCGGGGGGCAGAGCCACGACACCCACCTGAGCTCCTGATTGGCTGCCGACCTGGCGGCTGTCAGGTTGATCCCTCTGAGACGCTGTAGTCTAGACTCCGCCTCCTCCAGACGGCCGGCGGCGTCCTCAGTCAGCTCATCGTCATTGGTCTGGTTCAGAAGCCCCGCCTCCTTCTGCAGCACTGAACCAATCAGATCGCTGGTATTAGAGTACTGAGGAGTGAATACTTCCTGACTCGGACCGCTGCACCCAGGTGAGGATGACGAGGTAAAGATTTCTAGTGATTATTATTATAATTATTACTAATCATAATAATAACTATTATTATTGTTATTTATTCATATTTTTTATTATTATTCCTGGCCCTGCGGTCGTTCTTTACCCTGAATCTCGTCTTGCAGGCTGCTGACTCTCTGCAGCAGCAGCTCACTGAGGGACCAGCTGTTGTTGGTGGAGGTGAGAAAATCCCTGAGGCTCCCAGACAGACGTGTCACCTGACCAATCAGAACACAGAACACCATCATCACCTGACCCCTGACCTTTCATGTCTAGAAGTTAACCTGATCTGCCTGACATGGAGCTTCCTCCTGCTGGTGGTCATAATGTTCTGGCTGGTTGTCTCCAGGGTGGTGAGGTGTGTCTACCTGCTGCTGCAAAGCGCTGAGGTCAAAGGTCAGGTGATGCAAGTCCTCATCCAGTCTGGACAGGTGAGACGCTCCAGTTCTGTTTGGAGAAACGCTCACCTGGACACAGCAGGACACGCTTCAGTCCAGCAGAGACTCGGGTCGACTCGGAACCACTGGGCTTCCTGGAACCCGAGTCTTAAACACTCGGACCCGGTCGCCGTTTACCTTGAAGTCTTTGGTCCGGTTCTCCAGCAGCACCAGCTGGCGGTACGGCGCCATGGCGACAGCGCTCAGGTTGACAGACAGGAAGTGGTCGTTAAGGCGGTCCAGGTCGTCAAGGAGAACGGCGCTGCAGCCATCGTCACACGCTGGTGAGAAGAGACGCAGCTGGTACCTCACGGCGCTGACACCTGTGTGTGAGTGTGTGTGTGTTGGGGGCAGTTACTCACACACACACTGTTCTTGCTGCAGGGCGTGGCGCTCCTCACACTGGTCACATGACCGACCTCTGACCCCAGGCTTGCACTGGCAGCGTCCTGTGAGGTCATCACACACCTGATGGAGGGAGCCCCACCTGCTGCAGCCGCACGGCAGACAGAGCCCGCCTGGCGTGGTGGGGTTACCATGGTAACCAGGAGAGCACCTGCAGGAAGCAGAGCCCCGTGACATCACAGCGGTTGAGTCATGTGACATCAGCAGGCGTAAAGACTCACCTCTCACAGCGTCTGCCTTCATATCCTGTCAGACAGGAAGTGCAGCGGAAACCTCCGGCGGCTGAAACGCAGGAGGAACTGAAACTGGAGAGGAGACTCGTTAGGACTCGAGGTAAAGGACTCGGGTAAGCGCCAGTGAATGGTGCAGTTTACCTGTTCTCCACCAGGGGGCAGGCACACGGAGAGCAGTCACTGATGGAGCCGCTGACGTTTCCATAGTAACCCGGGGAGCAGACGTCACATCGCCGCCCGCTGGTGTGATGCTGGCAGTCCTGAAAGTTTAAAGATTCATCACCAGGAGGCGCTCTTTCTGAAAGACTCGCGTTCACCCCAAGTCAACCTGAACTCGGACGTTACCTGACAGTCTCCTGTCTCCGGGTCACAAGTCACACTGTGGTTGTTGCAGCGACATGGAAGACATGGACGCACCGTCATGGTCTTCAGACTCTGAGCAGGAAGTTCTGACTGAGGCTGGCGGAAGAAACCCGCCGAACAGACCTGCAGAATAACGAGTCAGAGAGACGGGTCAGGAAAAAGAACTGATCTGATCCAAATGAGTTCTCTCTGTTAGCTTCATCGAAACCTTCATGTTGGACTTTGGACCCACCAGGAACCAGATCCTTTAAAGAACCGTCTCCTTTAGTTTTTGACATAATGACTCTACTTGGCAAACGGACCAGGACCAACAGAGACGCCTTTCAAAATAAAACACTTCTTATAGACTAGAATGCTGTCATATTGGATGTTCTGAAGATGGATCAGGATTACCATCAGGGATTTCTGGCACTAGGCTTGTTTCTCTTGATCCGGTTCTTTTTGGAAGTTCTGATGGTTCCTCATGATGTCATAACAGGAACCTCATTGAAAAGGTTTGATTTAACCAATCAGATTACTGACATTATCGTCAAATGTTTGATGGTCTGGTGTATGTAAACTTCTGAGTTGTGATGAACCCAGGAACCAATCAGCCTCATTGACGGCAGGGAGGAAAAAGGTTCAGTCTTTATGTAAAGATCTGCCTGAACTGTTTGTGGTGATTCCTGCAGCTCAGTGTTGGATAAATCACTCTTTACGCTGATGACATCCTGCTGTTTTTATCCAAATTCAGTTGTTGTAAGCTTGATTTTTCTCTAGTTTTTGTCTGGAATCATTATTTCTGGTCTGAAAACAGATCCCTAGGGTATCCTTCTGAAGCTGTGACCGGACTTGGTCGGGTTCTGATGGAGTTCTGAGGGGTATCAATAATGATTACCTGACAGGACAGGCCGCTGTATCCTGGTGGACAGAGACATGACTCGATAAGTCTGGCCTTTTCCTGGGAGGAGTCTGACTCCGCCCTCACAGCCGTCTCCATGGTGACGTTAGAAATCCTTCATGAAAGAAGAGGAAAGTGATGTCACAGCGAGTGAGTGTGTGTGTGTGTGTGTGTGTGTGTGTGTGTGTGTGTGTGTGTGTGTGTGTGTGTGTGTGTGTGTGTGTGTGTGTGTGTGTGTGTTGGTTTACCTGCTCTGCTGGAGCTCAGTTCCATACGAGGCCTTTATGAGGATGTCCTGGACATTACTGAGGACGGACATAAAGTCCGCCCGGGTCACTGCCCTCTGAGACACCGAGTTGAAATATTTCCACGTATGCTGTGAAATAGAACCAATAAGAACCAGAACCAGTCAGAACCAGAACCGGTCAGAGCCGGAACCAGTCACCTCTTGAGTTGTTTTGAAACTGATATTACACAGGATGCCTTGCTGCCCTACCTCCGTCAGCCTGATGTTGTGCTGAGTGACGATGCAGTTGCTAGGGGCAACCACATCAGTGAATATGGTGTGTTTCCTCAGGGTCCCGCCCCTCATGAGCACCTGAGGCTCCTGATTGGACAGTCCTGAGCCGTCCTCAGCGTAGAAAGTGATGATGTAAGAGAGCAGGCCGCCGTATGACATCAGCTGCACAGAAAAGGGCGGGTACTTCAGTCGGTACACAGAACCGGGCGGGTACTTCAGCCGGTACACAGAACCGGGCGGGTACTTCAGTCGGTACACAGAACCGGGCGGGTACTTCAGCCGGTACACAGAACCGGGCGGGTACTTCAGTCGGTACACAGAACCGGGCGGGTACTTCAGTCGGTACACAGAACCGGGCGGGTACTTCAGTCGGTACACAGAACCGGGCGGGTACTGCAGCCGGTACACAGAACCGGGCGGGTACTTCAGTCGGTTCAAAGTAACCTGATCAGAAACAAACAGGTTACTGTACCTGGTTGCCTTCAGTCTGGGGGGGAAGCCTCCAGTAGAGGGGGCCAGCGAACCCACTACTGTTTAACTGGCGCGTGTCGAGCAGCATGTCGCCGCCCTGCTGGTAGACTCCAGATACTACACTCTGCTGACTGGACAGGCTGACCAATGACAGAACAGGACCCAGACCGACCTGCAGGGAGGAGACATGGTGGTTGTAGTCCATCTGTGAACTGCAGAAATAATAACTAATAATAATATGTATTATTATTATAGCATTGGTGTTGTACTGATCCATTATTGGTCCGGTATTGGTGCAGTACTCACAGGGACTCGGGTCAGCCCTCCCTGCTCCTCACAGTCTTTGCTGAGTCCAGAACAGAAACAGTCAGAACATCCGTTGGGGTTCTGGTCGGACAGAGCGAACCAGCCAGAAACACACTCCTCACAGCGCCGACCCGACACGCCAGCCTGGACGGACATCAAACAGGAAGTAAAGGTCTGACTGGCTGCATCAATTGACCTGGAGCCGGTTCTGGTTCTTACCTTGCACACACACTCTCCAGACCTTCTGCACTCACACACGCCGAGCGTTTTATTGCAGAACGTCTCGTTGGTTCCTGCCAAGTCGCAGTCGCACGCTGAGCATGCTGGGTAACCATAGTAACCAGGTGCACAGCGGTCACATGATCTGCCAGAGAAACCGTCCCTGCAGGGACACTCTCCACTGAGCAGGTGGCACCGGGGGGCGGAGCTTCCTGCTGCGCTGCAGCTGCACGGCTGCAGGGACACAGGGGGTTACGGCCGCTCACCTGTCACAGGTGTGTGTGTGTGTGTTTGAGTTTACCTTGCACCCTGTGCTGAGGTCGTGACCCCAGTAGCCTGTCTCACACCTGTGGCAGGTGTCTCCCTCTGTGTTAGGGGGGCAGGTGCACTCTCCGCTGTCGTTGTCACAGTTTCCCCCGGTGTGATCACAGATGCATGCTGGGAGATCAGAAAGCAACCGATGAGACAGCAGAATGGCGACCGATCGCTGACACGCCGTCACACCTCTCACCTGTGCAGTTTCTGCCATGGTAACCGTAGTAACCATGACTACAACGATCACACTTGTCTCCAGCTACGCCCTCGGTGCAACGGCACCGCCCATCCTGGTCACATGACTCAGAGACAGATCCTGATTGGCTGCAGCCGCAGGGCAGACAGCCACGCCCACTCTGCAGTCCGAAGAACCCCGACTGAGAAAGGAGCATTTAGCTGAGTGAGGGTGTGTGTGGGGGTGTGGGTTGGGGTGTGTGTGTGTGTTACCTGGCAGCGGTCACAGGTGCGTCCCGTCACATTCTCTCGGCACACACACTGACCTGTTGTGATGTCACAAACACTGGAGGAAGAGCCGTTGACATCACAGCCGCAGTCTGCAAGAACAAGCCCCGCCCACTGTCAGTGATGTCACACATAGCCCCTCCCCCCTCCAGCCTGTCAGACAGAACTGAGGGAATAGGCACTCACCTTTGCAGTCCTTGGCGATGACTGCGTCGCCATAGTAACCAGGACGGCATGCCTCGCAGTGTTTTCCTGCTGTGTTGTCAAGGCAACGCAGACACTCCCCGGTCACAGCGTCGCAGTAACCAGCCTCGCTCACGTTAACGTTACCGTTACATTCACAGCTAACACATGCCCCGCCCACCACCTGCGGGTTACCGTAGAAACCACTGGCACACCTGGACAGGAGCAAAAGGACAAACAGGAAGTCTTTCTGAGGGATCAGCGGCTGCACCTGGGAACACCTGAGACCCTCACCTCTCACAGTTTGACCCCGCGTAGCCGGGCTGGCACCGGTCACATGACACCTGACCCGACGACTCCACCACACAGGTAGGACTGAAACTGGAGAGCACAGGTGAGACCGGAGGAGACAGGTGAGACGGTCTGCTTCAGGTGGGACTCACCTGTTGGACGGCTCCGTTAGAGGACACGGACAGAGCCGGCAGTCGCCGTTGGTCGGGTCGCCATAGAAACCAGGAAGGCAGAGTTCACAGTGGGGGCCGGTGGTGTTGTGGCTGCAGCCCTGAGGCGGACAGGTCAAAGGTCAGCTTGCTGCAGGTGGGGCTCAGCTGCTGCTGATTGGTCCAGACTCACCTGACAGACTCCAGTGATGTCACAGTGGGCGGAGCGGCCGCCGCACTCACACTGCATGCAATTCCCTCCGAACAGAACCGCCCCGACCCGGTAGAACCCTGGGAGGCATGACTGGAACACACAAGCCAGGTTAGTCCGGTCCGGACCGGTACCAGGACCAGAACCGGACGATCAGATACCTGCTGACCTCACAGGAGGTTCCACTGTAACCGGCTGGACATTCACACGTCTCCACGGCGACCGCCCGAACTCCAGAACCTGAGCCAGAACTGGCGACATACAAAGAGACCGAACCGAGCCTGGAGACCAGAACCAGACGAGACGGACAGCGTTTGTCCTGAGGGGTCCAGCAGAACCTCCTCCAGACCCGTCAGAACCATCAGAAAAAAACCAGAACCATCAGAACGTGTCCTCACCGTATCGGTCCTTCAGTGGAAGTGTTCAGATGGACCCGGACAGACAGGCGGGTCAGGTCTGTCAGAACCAGCAGCAGGTCGTGTCGTGTTACCGGGCCTCCGGTTCGGTCGTCTACGAACCGGTCCGGGTAAATCTCCATGGCGACGGGTTGCTTTGCCAGCGGCGAGAGGAAGAGGAGCAGAGGAGGCGAGAGACGAAGAGTCTGGCTGTTACCCTGAAAACAAGGCACCCAATCGTTACTGGTTAGTCTCCAGGTGCGGAGGCGGGCTCTAGCTGACCTGCATGATGACATCAGTGAGAACAGGTAGGGTCTGGTCCCGGTTGTCCGGGGCGACGTCGTAAACCACAGAGGAGACGAGCCGTCCCCCGAAGGACACCAGCTGCAGACAGCAGAGACTCAGAGGACAAGACCACCAGAACCAGTGGCGGGTCAGACCTAGCTCACCTTGTTGCCAAGGAAACGGTGGGGCGCCGCCCATACCAGCCTGTGTTTGTGTGCGACGGTGGAGGACGCATTGCTGGGGATGCCAAGGTCGTTTCCATGGACATCCAGAGCAGCTTGGATGGGGTCAGAAGGTCGGAGGACAGCGTCTGAAAGAACCACCTGGACAGAGAAACCTCCATGTCAAGGTGAGACGGGTCTGAGACGGGTCAGATCCAGGCTCAGGTGAGGTGTGTTACCTGCGTGACGGACCAATCAGAACTCTGACAGACATCAGAAACACCAAAGCAGAAACAGTCGGTGCAGCCCAGAGGGTTCTGCTGCTGCAGGTTGTAAAAGCCCGGTTTGCACTGATCACAGCGAACCCCCATCACGTTCACCTGAGGAGCAACCGCAGGTCACAAGGTCACAAGGTTACCGGAGTCCTCGGACCGCTGCTGGTGTCAGGGCTTACCTTGCAGGTGCAGGAGCTGCACGGGTCGCTGTTGGTGCTTCCTGCCAGGTTGCACTCACAGCGAGCGCAGGCGGGAAAATCCCTGAACCCGAACGCACAGCGGTCACAGCGCCGACCCGAGAACCCGTTCTTACACTGGCACTGACCCGCGGACACACCTGGACACACGGACCGCCGCCATCAGAGGTCCTGCAGGGCTCCGCTGCTGGAAGTCGGGTTAAGCATCAGGACCGGTTGGAGGAACCTACCTGGTTCTGTGTTGTCTCTGCGGCAAACCGATGATCTGGATCCTCTCAGGTCGCAGCTGCACTCCACACAGGGAAAGTCAGAGTACGGAGACGCCTGCACACATTATGACCAGCAAACCATTAACAGAACCATCAGAACCACTGGAAGCACCAACCCAACGGCCTCAGCACCGCCGGTACCTCGGCCGGTCTGTAGTATCCGTCCCTGCAGTTCTCACAGTTGGTCCCAGTTGTGTTTTGCTGGCAGTCGATACAGACTCCGCCCCCCTGGCGGACGCCATGACGGTTTAGGCTGAGGCCGAGGTCAGAGACGGTCTGGTTGTAGAAACAGTCGCTGGCTTTGTTGTGACAGTTACACTCTGAGAGGGACAGGTAGGGACAGGTAGAGACAGGTAGGGACAGGTAGAGACAGGTAGAGACCGGTAGGGACAGTTAGGGACAGGTAGAGACAGGTAGGGACAGGTAGAGACAGGTAGAGACAGGTAGGGACAGTTAGGGACAGGTAGAGACCGGTAGAGACAGGTAGGGACAGGTAGAGACAGGTAGAGACCGGTAGAGACAGGTAGAGACAGGTAGGGACAGGTAGAGACAGGTAGAGACAGGTAGGGACAGGTAGAGACAGGTAGAGACCGGTAGAGACAGGTAGAGACAGGTAGGGACAGGTAGAGACAGGTAGAGACAGGTAGGGACAGGTAGAGACAGGTAGGGACAGTTAGGGACAGGTAGAGACCGGTAGAGACAGGTAGGGACAGGTAGAGACAAATGGAGACCAAGACTGTAATCGTCCTTAATGGGGAATCTTCTGCTGTCTTTTAAGGTGTCTCACTTTCACAGGTGTTTCCTTCAGAGAGGGTTCCTGGTTGCCATGGCAGCTGATGGTAACCAGGGCAACACTCGTTACAGTTTTCCCCACAGGTGTTGTGCTCACACACACACTTCAGTTTCTGTGAAAAGACAGACAGAGGAGTTGAGCTCACCTGTCTGACAGTGTCCAGGTGCGATCTGAGCAGTTGTAGGTGTGCTGTTACCTTGGTAACCGGGTCCAGCGGGCAGCTCTGGGCATGTCCGTAGCAGATGCACATCCCGCCTACAGAGATGTCCTTGATGGAGTAAAAATACTGGGAAGAGAGCAGACAGGTGAGACCAGAGACGCTTCCTGTGCCGCCGGTCGGACCGCCGCCCGTCTTACCCTCCGGGTCACGATGGGGTCGACGTCCCGCGGGTCGTGGACGCTCAGCGTCATCAGATCAGCATTCAGCGTTCTGATTCTCTGAAGCCTCACTCTGATGTAACGAGCCGATGTAAAGTTCAAGAGGTCAGGGGTCAAATCATCTGCTCCAGGACGACCGTTGATCAGAGAGGTGTGGATCTGTGAGACAGGTAGAGACAGACGATTACAGACAGACGGTTGCAGACAGACGGGTTACAGACAGACGGGTTATAGACAGACGGGTTGCAGACAGACGGGTTACAGACAGACGGGTTGCAGACAGACGGGTTGCAGACAGACGGGTTGCAGACAGACGGGTTACAGACAGACGGGTTGCAGACAGACAGGTTGCAGACAGACGGGTTATAGACAGACGGGTTACAGACAGACGGGTTACAGACAGACGGGTTACAGACAGACAGGTAGACAGCCTGTCTCACCTCTCCGTGCTCCAGTGGGTTCAGTCTGGAGTAGTAGGACGTACAGATGACCTCGGTGTCGGTCTTGTAGGTCGGCGGTCCAAATCTCGGTGTGATGTTGTAGCGATGCAAACACTCCGAGTCACTGATAGCGTAGTACTGCCAGGGGTCAAAGGTCACACCATCCAGAGAGCGTTCAAGGATCCAGTTACCTGACAGGTGTTCAGAGATGAGCAGGTAAACGGACAGGAGGACAGACAGATGAACAGTCGCCAGGTGCTGCTCTCACCTGGTCGTGGAGAATTGGCTGCTTTGATGATGATGTAAGCAACCTGAAATATCTGAACAGGTAAACAAAGTCACATGACCTGGAGGAATCAGGTTACCATGGCACCAGAGCTCTGGAGCACTCAGCAGGCTAATATTTCAATGCTAAAGTTTTGATGCTAATCTATTAATGCTAACGTGCATGCTAACCTTTCGACGCTAACACCTTTCAGGCTTACTTTTTGATGCTAATATCAATGCTGATGTTTCGATGCTAACCTTTCAATAATTACATTTCCATGCTAAAGTCTCAATGCTAACATTTCCATGCTAAGCTCACGTAATCTCAGTGCATTTCAGAAAGCAGCATTAGAGGAAGGCTAACAGAGGCTCAGGTTACCATGGTGACTGGATACCTAGTGTGGAGGTTTTGTGGTTCTTGTTCTGACCTGGTTCAGGTCCAGGGTGATGGTGACCCAGTGAAACTGACGGCCGTTCTTGATGCTCGGACTCTGCCACCACTGATTGGTTCCATCAATAGCGTTCGTGATTGGATGACGCTCTGCAAACAGAGGAGGGGGTGTTACTTTCTGTCAGCTTAGGCCCCACCCACTGGGTCCAGCCCAGTAGAACCAGACCTAGAGGTTCTGGTGGTTCTTACCTTTAGTGAGGATAGAGTTGGCGTCACATCTGGGGCAGTGTGGGTTCTTGATTCTACGACCCGGAACGTGTTCCACCAGCTTGCAGTACACCTCTGGTTCTGGGTCCCCACAGGTGGCGTTGCTGCTGATCTCTGCGTTACTGGCCAGGTTGAAGATGGCCGGGAACAGGCCTGTGTAACCCAGGGTAAAAACTGCCTTAGTCCCACCTTTGCTACTTCATTGGTTAGAGTGACAGTCAGTCACACAGTGCAATCAGCCAATCACTGCACCTGAAGTGGGTTTTTCAGGCCTGCTCCAGCTTTCCCAATCAGCTGTGAGAGGGAGAGCTGGAGACAAAGGAGCTGCAGGTTTGTGCTGTCAAACAATTGGTTCTTTCTTTGTTTGCATGCACTTTGTTTAAAAAACTCACAATATAAACCATGTAGATCTGAATATCCAGTGAGCTTGGAGCCATGAAGCTGCCATGCACTGATCTTTAAAAGGAATTGGTGAGTAGTGAACATGAATGTTTTGTTGTTTGACATATTGATGGTGATAGCCAAATTGTGTGATCATCAAACACACAATCTAACTTTTAAATGTGTTTAAGATGATTTGATAAATGTTAAATATCTTTGTCTTAAATAATTGATTGTAGATATAATTGCATTTATTTATGTGTACAACTGAACAAGTCTAGTTAACTAGCAGGCTGGTAATTGACTGGTCCTGTTTATTTTAATACAGGCCAGGTGATTTCCCCTTTTTGGGGTTAAAGGATGGCGAGCTTCTAAGATCTGGCTGGAGCCAGGAGAACCGAATTTCACTCCATACTGGTCTGGTAGGAGTTTGATGGTCCATGAACTTTCCCCTCCTTCTCATTACACAGACACACTACCCATTATTCACCCTTTCCATCAGAGCTGAATTGCGCTTGGACATTTTCCCTTAAAGTTTCTGGATAAACAAACTATGGACTTTTAAATGTGTGTCGGTCAGACACTGTGTTGACCAAGCGGGGAAAAGTGAAGGACTCTGTGCACATTAGAACATCAACTGCAGTATTGTGTATATATTTATTGTATTTTGGTTTCCATGTATGTTTTGTGTTTTGCATTGTTTATTTAATTTTCTTCTTTAAAAAAAATACATAGTATTGAAAACAGTTACCCTCTTGTATTGTTTTATTGATTTCTGACGACAGCTCCAGCAGACGAATTTAGTTTTCTGATGTCAGAAGCTATTTAGTCCTTCAGTGCTTTAAGTACTGCTACATTATAAACATCAAATAGTGCTACACCTGGACCACAGAACCAGAACTGTTAGGAGCTGTTAGGAGGGACGGACCTCAGAGGATCATGTGACCCCAGAGGACCATGTGACCCCAGAGGACCATTTGACCTCAGAGGACCATGTGACCCCAGGGGACCATGTGACCCCAGGGGACCATGTGACCCAAGGGGACCATTTGACCCCAGAGGACCATGTGACCCCAGAGGACCATGTGACCCCAGAGGACCATTTGACCCCAGAGGACCATTTGACCCCAGAGGACCATGTGACCCCAGAGGACCATTTGACCCCAGAGGACCATGTGACCCCAGAGGACCATGTGACCCCAGAGGAACATGTGACCCCAGAGGACCATTTGACCTCAGAGGACCATGTGACCCCAGGGGACCATGTGACCCCAGGGGACCATGTGACCCAAGGGGACCATTTGACCCAAGGGGACCATTTGACCCCAGAGGACCATGTGACCCCAGAGGACCATGTGACCCCAGAGGACCATGTGACCCCAGAGGACCATTTGACCCCAGAGGACCATTTGACCCCAGAGGACCATGTGACCCCAGAGGACCATGTGACCCCAGAGGAACATGTGACCCCAGAGGACCATTTGACCCCAGGGGACCATGTGACCCCAGGGGACCATGTGACCCAAGGGGACCATGTGACCCCAGAGGACCATGTGACCCCAGAGGACCATGTGACCCCAGAGGACCATGTGACCCCAGAGGACCATGTGACCCCAGAGGACCATGTGACCCCAGAGGACCATGTGACCCCAGGGGACCATGTGACCCCAGAGGACCATGTGACCCCAGAGGACCATGTGACCCCAGAGGAACATGTGACTCCAGGGGACCATGTGACCCCAGAGGACCATGTGACCCCAGAGGACCATTTGACCCCAGAGGACCATGTGACCCCAGGGGACCATGTGACCCCAGAGGAACATGTGAACCCAGGGGACCATGTGACCCCAGAGGAACATGTGAACCCAGGGGACCATGTGACCCCAGGGGACCATGTGACCCCAGAGGACCATGTGACCCCAGAGGACCATGTGACCCCAGAGGACCATTTGACCTCAGAGGACCATGTGACCCAAGGGGACCATGTGACCCCAGGGGACCATGTGACCCCAGGGGGCCATGTGACCCCAGAGGACCATGTGACAACAGAGGAACATGTGACATCAGAGGACCATGTGACCCCAGAGGAACATGTGACCCCAGGGGACCATGTGACCCCAGAGGACCATTTGACCCCAGAGGAACATGTGACCCCAGAGGACCATTTGACCCCAGAAGACCATGTGACCCCAGAGGACCATTTGACCCCAGGGGACCATGTGACCCCAGGGGACCATGTGACCCCAGAGGACCATGTGACCCCAGAGGACCATTTGACCTCAGAGGACCATGTGACCCCAGGGGAACATGTGACCCCAGGGGACCATGTGACCCCAGAGGACAATTTGACCCCAGAGGACCATGTGACCCCAGGGGACCATGTGACCCCAGAGGACCATGTGACCCCAGAGGACCATGTGACCCCAGAGGACCATGTGACCCCAGAGGACCATTTGACCTCAGAGGACCATGTGACCCAAGGGGACCATGTGACCCCAGGGGACCATGTGACCCCAGGGGACCATGTGACCCCAGGGGACCATGTGACATCAGAGGACCATGTGACCCCAGAGGACCATGTGACAACAGAGGAACATGTGACATCAGAGGACCATGTGACCCCAGAGGAACATGTGACCCCAGGGGACCATGTGACCCCAGAGGACCATTTGACCCCAGAGGAACATGTGACCCCAGAGGACCATTTGACCCCAGAGGACCATGTGACCCCAGAGGACCATTTGACCCCAGGGGACCATGTGACCCCAGGGGACCATGTGACCCCAGAGGACCATGTGACCCCAGAGGACCATTTGACCTCAGAGGACCATGTGACCCCAGGGGAACATGTGACCCCAGGGGACCATGTGACCCCAGAGGACAATTTGACCCCAGAGGACCATGTGACCCCAGAGGACCATGTGACCTGATCCATGTGACCGATGTTATGATGTCCGTTAGACCCGGTATGCGAACCAGAACCGCTTTGCAGTAAAGCCAGTTGGAACAGAGAGAGTAGCAGCTGCAGAGGAACCTTGAGCAGAGAGCAGGTTCTGTTTGGACTGACTGAGAGCAGACTGTTGTGTCTGGTTCCTGAGGCTCACCTTGAACTAACCCAACCAGAACCAGAACAGAACAGCAGCAAGGGGGAAGGGGGAACTATTCATACCCTGGGAGGCTGAAATGATTTTTCTGGCAGAGCTGAGGCATGAGAACGGATTCAACTATATTAATGAATCAAATTCAAAACTGCATTACGGATTCCAGAGGGAGACGAAATTCAGTCATATCATATCAACTCATATCAACTCATATCATATCATATCAACTCATATCAACTCATATCATATCAACTCATATCATATCATATCAACTCATATCAACTCATATCATATCAACTCATATCATATCATATCAACTCATATCAACTCATATCATATCATGTCTTCTGTCTCCCGATGAAGTTTCACAGCAATATGTCCTGGAAGACTCAGCAGCTCTGCTGACCCTCCTCCTTTGCTTTTGCTCCATCTGGTCGTAAATGTTGAAAACATTTTATTTTCAGGTGTTTGAGGCTGGAAGCCTCTTGACCATCATCCTCTTGACCATCATCATCCTCCTGACCATCATCATCCTCCTGACCATCATCATCCTCCTGACCATCATCATCCTGACCATCATCCTCCTCCAGCCTGGAGTGAAACATCTGCAGGGTATGAATACTTCTGAGTTCTGCTGGACTTGTTAGCCGCCATCAGCAGAACAGAACGAAGGTCACATGACTGGAAGGAGAACCAATCAGCAGCAAGCAAGGTCATCGACTCAGCTCCTGTCCACTCTTAATTCTGATTGGACCTGGATGTGTTTGGTACCGATCCGGTTCGATTCGGACCTGCTGCCCCTAGCAGACAAAGCAGGTTCCAACCAATCAGAGAGGACCTCGGTCCACGTCCACCCTGACCTCTGACCCCTCCCCCACAGAGACCCACTCAAAGCTCCGTGGGGGAGGGGCGGGGTGAGCGGGGGAGGGCGGCCGATCGATCAGAGCTGATCACCAATGAAAGCTAAATTTAGCCATATTTGGTCCTACTTCCTGCTTCACCTCAGACAGAAACACAAAGTTCAGCAAGACACAAGAATAAAACCCAACAGAACCAAATAAAATGCAGTAAAACCCGGCAGAACCCAGTAAAACTTCTGAAAGGAAAAGTCTGACCTCTGTGCTGAGCTGCAGCCCGCTCCATCAGAACCACCATCAGCAGCAGCAGAACCTTCATCTTCACCAGAACCCGGCGGTCCAGCAGCCAGAATGAAGCTCAACTGCAGCTGAACCAGAACCGAAACAGAACTGGACCAGAACTGGAGTTTCAGAGACACAAGTGGAGCTGAACTGTTAACTGGGAGAGAGGAAGCAGCTCAGAGGAATGTGTTTCTGCAGAGACTGCCCCCAACACACACACACACACACACACACACACACACACACACACACACACACACTGCCTGCCTCCATTCATTCAGCACCATGTGGGGCCAGGCTGTACCATCTGACCCGATGGAGGGGGGTTTGGTTCTGAGCCTCTGTCCTCCTGCAGGGGGCGCCGCCCAGGAGGTTCTGCAGAACCTAAACCAGGAGGTCAAAGTCCAGTCCTGGAGGCCCGGTGTTCTGAAACGCTTAGATGAGCCTCTGCTGCTTCACCTGAACAGAATAATGAGGTCATGAAGGTTCTGGAGAACCGATCCACACCAGGAGGAGGAAATGAAACCGTTTGATTCCAGTTTTGTACCTGAGGCTCATCTAAACAGCGACTGGATTTGACGGCTGCGATCCAAGCGGTCCGGTCCGGGTTTGACACAGAACCAGTGGCCTCTGCTCTTTATTGATCCTCTATTGTCTCCTCTGGACCGGAACCGGCAGCTCAGAACCAGACCAGAACCTCTGACCTTGGCCACCAGGAGGAGCTGTGGGTCCAGCCAGGAGTCTGACCAAACTGAACCGGACTCAGGTTGTGGTCCAACAGCAGCAAGTCCGACCAGAACCGGGAAACAGAGTCGTTCCTCCTTTAGCTCTGACCTTTAGCTCTGACCTTTAACTCTGACCTTTAGCTCTAACCTTTAGCTCTGACCTTTAACTCTGACCTTTAGCTCTAACCTTTAGCTCTAACCTTTAGCTCTGACCTTTAGCTCTAACCTTTAGCTCTAACCTTTAGCTCTGACCTTTAGCACTGACCTTTAGCTCTAACCTTTAGCTCTGACCTTTAGCACTGACCTTTAGCTCTAACCTTTAGCTCTAACCTTTAGCTCTGACCTTTAGCTCTAACCTTTAGCTCTGGCCTTTAGCGCTGACCTTTAGCTCTAACCTTTAGCACTGACCTTTAGCACTGACCTTTAGCGCTGACCTTTAGCTCTAACCTTTAGCTCTGACCTTTAGCACTGACCTTTAGCTCTAACCTTTAGCTCTAACCTTTAGCTCTGACCTTTAGCGCTGACCTTTAGCTCTGACCTTTAGCGCTGACCTTTAGCTCTGACCGTTAGCTCTAACCTTTAGCGCTGACCTTTAGCTCTGACCTCCAGCAGGAATAGAAAGCGTCTGATTATTTAATCAGATTACTGAGGAATATCAAAACAGAGACGTGACTCATTTATTTATTAATCATTTATTGATCTGTTATCAGAGGTAAACTTGAGGTTAAACTCAGAGGTGATCAACTCTGAAAAAGTTTAAAATCATCAAAGTGTTTTAACTCCAGTCCAGACTTTAAATGTTTTCAGAACCGGTTAATTTCCATCTGACCCAACCTGTGGTTCCGGATCAGAACCTGGAGCAGCAGCTGGTCTCTGAGTTCAGAGGAGAATCCAGAGGAACCAATCAGAGTCTCTGAGGTTAAATCCAAACTGTTAGTAAATGAAGTCAGAAGGAAAAATCTACAGGATGAAGATGAGTCATCATCAGCTCTTCCTCTTCCTCCCAGAACCGGCCGGGTTCTGCCGGTCCCTCACAGTTTGGCTTTGGCCTGGAAGAAGCTCATGACGGCGTTGAAGCATTCCTCTGAGGTCCAGCGCTCCGTCAGCCGCTCCACCTCAGCGTCGTTGACGGCGTAGAGACGTTCCTTGTCCACGGACCGGACCAGCTGTTTGGACAGCGCCAGGGACTGGTGGACACAGAGACGCTGCTGTTAGAACCCGGACATCCTCCAGAACCCCAGTTCAGCTGCTGGTGTGAGCAGAGCTCGTCCTTCCACTTAATTTTATCCACTTTGTGGAATGAAACCAAAAGTATGAAGCCCTCAGCATGATGCTGCCGCCGCCATGCCTGGCAGTTCTGGTAGCAGTGAGACCGGATCCAGTCAATGGTTCTGGAGAACCACCAGGTATCATCATTGTTATTATTAATATTATCATATTATAATTAATATTATTATTAATATGATCTGAAGCTGATCTAACTTCAGAGTTTGTTTTTAATGGGAACCAAAATAAAGAAGACATTTTTATCTTCCTGATTGTTGATGAATCTCTATCGGTACCAGAACCAAACGGATCCAACATTCATGGAACCTGATTAGCAGAACCAGCAGAATGTTCTGATCCAGATGCAGATGACCCGTAGTTCTCTGAAGAACCCGTTTCACCTGGCGCCCTCTGCTGGCCGTCCCAGGCAGGTCACCGGTCCCGGTCTGGCGGCGCTCACCTGGGGAGGCAGCCGGGCGTAGGCCTTGAGCCGGGTCTGGACCTCGGACTGGAAGCTGCTGTCGGGGAAGACCTCTGTGATCAGACCCAGTTCACAGGCCCGGCTGGCCGTCAGCTTCTTGTTGAACAGCAGCATCTCACTGGCCTGCAGAGACAGTGGGAGTCAGTCGGAACCCGGCAGCAGCTTCAGGTTCTGGTGGTACCGCTCCGGTACCTTGGTGGGGCCCATTATCCTGGGGAAGGTGTAGGAGGAGCAGCCCTCGGCGCTCTGACCCAGCTGGGTGAAGGGCGTGTGGAAGGTGGCCTGAGAAACATCAACACGGTTCCCATGGAAACGGGTCAGAACCAGAAACTCAACTGGACTTCCTCTCCATCACGTCCTCATCTCTATTCCAGAAAATCTGGAGAACTAGGACTAATTTGACCAAAATAAAATGTCTGTACTGTCATTAGAGCACAGCGCCATCATCTGGTGACTAGAAGTAACTACAAAACTAACATATTATTCATACAGGATACCAGAACCAGACATGACCCGACCCGAGGTGTGTTTCTGTACCCGCTCTGTGGCGTAGATCAGGTCAAAGAGTCCCAACACGGTGACAGAGATCCCTACGGCCGGGCCGTTCACCACGGCAACCAGAGGCTTGGGGAAGTCGATGTACGCCCTGACGTACCTCCTGAGGAAACACAAGCAGACGGCCTCAGGTGGAGCAGGAGAATCCGTAAAGTCGTCACTGAGCTGAGGATCGACCCGGAACGTCTGGGTACCGGACTGAACAGAACCCTCGGATTATTCTGGTTCTGCTCTGTTAGTGGTGAAAAACACGATGATGTAGATCAGTGAAGGTTCTTATTGGAAATAGATTATAGATTAAGAACATCGACTTGTGAGAAGGTAGAAAACAGGAGGCTGCTGCCCCCTGCTGGGCTGTTCTGTGATGCTGAGGGAAATAAAGAGTTTTATTGTTTCTGATACAAACTGCAGAAACATTTTCTGATATATTACAGTAGAAAGTTTTCATTTAATGTCTGACAGCTGCAGATAAAATCCTCTTTGTCCTGATTCAGTTCCGCTACATGAGAACTAAAAACAGTGAAACAGTCGACATTTAAAAGGTCGAACTGACAGAAATCAAGCGTCTGGTTGAGTGTCCGCCAGTGAAACCTAACGGAGCAGCAGGTTCTCTGCCTGCAGCTCAGAGGAACCTCAGGTGTTGCCCACCTGAGCAGCTCTGCTCCCTGCCTGGCCATCTCCTGGACGCCTCCCTCTGAGATCTTGGTGAAGTTGGACAGGTCGTTCCCGCTGCAGTAAAAGTCTCCAGCTCCTGCAGGGAGGAAACGACAAACTGTGAGAGGAACCCATCAGAACAATGTTCTCCTGTTCTGGTTGTTTTCTCAGGGAACCTGGAATCCAGTGAGATGTTTAATGGGAACCTCCTTTGTTCAAACTGGTTTGGGTCCTTTGACCTGCTAATGGTGAGGTCCACATGTTCATTTTACTGTTCATCCCAGCAGGATGGTCTTCCTCTGATTTGGTTCCTTCAGATGGTTTTGAGCTCTTGGATCAGGAAAGTTTCGGTTCTGCAGGGAGAGCAGAACCCGGTCTGGTTCAGGTGGGTTTTACCTGTGAACACAGCGAACTTTGACTCGTCTTTAGCTGCCTGCTCCAGAGCCGCTATGATCTCGTTGTACATCTGAAAGAAGAAATCAGGGTAACAGGAAGTGAACCAGCAGGAAATGACGTCACATGACATCATAAGGGCTTCCTGGTTTCACCTCTGACCTCAGGTGTGATGGCGTTCTTCTTGGCCGGTCGGTTCAGTTTGATGGTGGTGATGTCGTCCTCCGTAGAGACCAACAGTGTCTCGTATGTGGCTCCGCCCCCAGCCGGCGTTGCAGCGACCTGGGCAGAGCTTCCTCCCTCTGCCTCCACCAGGGAGCCAATCAGGTTGCAGTACTGCTCCCTGGCTTCATCCTGATAGGTAGAAACCTTAACACTGTCAGTCGCTGGAGGAAAGTTCTGATCCACCGGTTGTTTTTACAAACGGTCCAGAACCAAAGGGACATTCTGACCTTACAGAAAGGAAACAATCCTAACAAAACAGAAAGTTTATGATTTGAAGCTTCAGCAGCAGAACCATGGATCCGATCAGAACCACAGAGGATCTGATGGACAGTCAGTACCTGAGAGATGGAGCCCAGAGATTTCCACGCATCCCATTTGACCTTGTTCACAAAGTCCAGCATTCCTGGTTTAGGAGTGTTGCAGGGACCCTGAGTGGCCTGGAGGAGGAGGAAGAGTGGTTACCATGGTAACACACAGACGGTGAACTATCGACCTCTAAAAGTGTTTCTGAACAGATGTATGTACGGCGCCCCCTGCTGGTTCTGTCTGAACCAAACTCAAGTTTCCTTTCAGGCCTGGAGTGAAAAGGAACCATCAGAACGCTGAGGAACAGAACCAGAGAACGCTACGCTAGGCTAGGCTAGGCTACACCAGGCTAGGCTTCGCTAGGCTAGGCTACATTCCAGTTTTCCTCAGTTTCCCTGCGCCACCACAGGCGTGCTGTGGGTAGCACGCCCCACATTTGGAGGCCTTAGGCCCACGGACGTCGCGGGTTCGACTCCCGGTCCCGACGACCTTTGCCGCATGTCCTCCTTCAAAAATGGCGCCGGCTCAGCTGGCTGCCTGCAGACGCAGCTCCTGTCATGTGTGTTAATCTGTGTATAAAAAATTCTTGCTGTAACTGCAAAATAATTTCCCTGCTGGGATGAATAAAGTAATTCTTCTTCTTCTTCTAAACACCGTTTGGACCCTTCAACTTAAGACGACATTCAGGGGTCCAATTGTGGTCCAGAGACCAGAACCAGTCTGCAGTTCTTTGACCGGAACCAGAACCGACTTCCAGCATGCCTCAGTAACACATCCTGGAGCTTTCTGTCACCAGGCCGACGTCCTCCATCCTCCAAGCTGAGACATTGGGTCAGAACCACACAGCTGCAAAGATCCAGCCGGCTCCATGACTTGGATCCGGACCAAAGTAAGGTTCTTCCTGTGGCGCTGGTTCTGGTGCTGAACACTGAAGGTCAAAGCTGGTTCTGACCCATCATTCGTCCAGCCAGAATAACGGACCCGGTTGGTTCTGGATCACTGATGACCGATTAGCGACCAGAACATCAGATGAACTGAAGATGCTGCTGACCTTTAAATGTTTAATGATCTTTGGTTCTGAAAAGGTTCTGACACTGAGAGCCTTCAGGAACCTCCAGAACCTTCACGACCCGGGAACAGGCTGGAGAAGATCTTCACCTCCAGAACCTCCTCACCTGCTTGAACAGAGCGTAGATCTTCAGCTTGAGCTCGTTCCCCGGATCCTTCTTCAGCGCCGACAGTTTGCTCTTCGCCTGTTCGAACTGCTCCACCGTCGCACCTGAGGACAGGCAGCCAATCAGGGAACAGAGAACACCTTCCGCTCGTCACACCTGAGTGGAATCAACCTGGATCCGCTGCAGACTCACCCATCATAGGAGACGCCGTGGTCTGGAATGTCAGACTGGGAACACTGGACCTGAGCAAACTGGGGACACAGAGACATCCAGAGCTTTAAATTATGACACTGTATATGTATATATATATATATATATATTCATTCTAATCAAACAATACTTTCACGCCCTGCCCGTAATACCTCTGCGTTCTGCCTTAGGGCCGCGGCCCCCATGTTGAAGACCTGAATCCAGACTGTCAGGTTGTTTGTTTAGGGTTTACTATCTGGGGCAAAGGTCACTGGTCTCCTGTAAGTTTCAGGTCATAAACTTTGACTGTAACTAATCTATGAGGACAAATCATTTTAATCCACCTTCAGCTCTCAGAGACCTGGTTCTGGTTCTGGTTCTGGTTAAATGAACTCTCTGACTCTTGAATCATTCCGGTTAAAGTTCAAACATCGCGATAACTGACTTGACGGACACAGACATGGTCATCATTTTAATGTTACCTGTTTAGTTTAGCAAAGCGCCACGCAGAGCAGCTCTTCAGGGCGGCAGCGGCCATCTAAACCCGGTTCCGGTCCAAAGTTCGGGAGGACAGGCAGAGAAACAGAGCAGAGAGCTAGCCCAACAGAAGCTAGTAGCGGTTAATGAGAGGTCCCGCCCACTCCACCGCATTCTGCGCTGCTATTGGTTAAAGGGAAGCGTAGAAACTCCGGTTTGTCCAATGGTCAGAGGGCTTTCCCGCAGCACCAAACAGAACCCGGGATGCTGCTTAGAGCCCGCCCTCTTGGTTCCGACCGACCAATGGCTGCAGCGGTCTCATTAATTATCCAGAACTGGTCCAGAACAGACGGAACCAGTCCAGAGCCGATCCAAAATTTGTCCAGAACCTTCAGAACCTCCTGTGTGTCTCTGTCTGCAGGGAAGTCTTCGCTCACCATCCAGTTGCACATGGACAGGTATCAGAACCAGAACCCAAAGCAGAGGGTTCAGAACCTTCTGCTCGACTCGGAGCCAACAGCTTTCATCTGCTGTGGACTTTCTCAGAGTTCTGTCTGGGCCCAGTTCAGGTTCTGTTTTAAGGATACAGTCTGGAATAGAACCTGGAGGAAGTCCACCAGCAGGAGGAACATGACTCCAACGGTTTCTGTTTCTCAACTTCTGTTCTTCTAACAGAACCTTTTCTGGCTCTGGTTCTGGTTCTGGTTGTGGTTCTGCAGGGTCATCATGTACAAGGAGTTCAAAGCTCTGGCCGAGTCGTGGAGCGCCGCCTTCCTGGAGGTTCTGCTGTCTGAGCAGAACCATCATCTTTGTTCTGATCGATGTTCTGGTAATAAAGTTCGGTTCTGTTTGGATAAAACCAGAATCAGCTCAGATGTTGGGCTGGATTTGAGTTCAGTCAGCTGTGAATGTTGCTCCTCGTTTCAGCAGCGGAGCTACAAACGTCATCAAGTCTCAGCATCAATATTCCCACAGAATAAGAGATGAAAATAAATATGATGTTTGATGGAGGAAAATCCTCTGAGCTCCGAAACCGCAAGGTTCAAAACGTAACATTCAGTCCGTTACGATGTCGGGTTTCAGGCTTGATGGTTATTTAGTGATTATTAATAAGTGATTATTAATAATCGCTGATTTAAACTCCTGCTCTGATGGTCAGTCGGTCTCTGAGTTGGTTTTTATGGAGCAGAACCAAAACGCTCAGGACTGAGGAACACCTTGTTGAAACTATAATTCCTGAGATTATTAGTTTTGTTAGTTAGTTTTCATTAATTTGAACATGTTTTGTTGATTTTTTAATAAGGTTCTAGAGGATTTGGACCTTAGTGACCAGAGGACGGGCTGCTCTCGGCCTGTTGACTCCTGCTAGCAAAACATCAACAGTTCAGAAACTGCATGAATGAGAAAAAGTTTTTTATGAACTGATTAAGTTTTATACAGTTCTAGAAAAACTAATCAGTCATGGCTGATCAGCGGTACCAGGCCCGCCTGGATAAAACTGATCCTGGGTTTTTATTGTCCGACCTGGACGGGTCGTTTCCCCAAGAGAACCGAGCGGTTTTGGTTCTGGTGTTCAGCACCACAAGGGTCCAGTAATAAGGTTCTGACCTGGTTCTGGACCAGACTCAGAGTAGAGCAGGGATGGCCAACCCGCGGCTCTCGAGCCGCATGCGGCTCCCTGACCGGTTCCATGCGGCTCTTCCGGTCATATAGTGGCATTCTGCCAGACGTGCAATAATGACGAAAAGTAGTCAAATGAACTGTCAATTATTGACAACAGCAGCACGCCATAACTGTTGGCCGTAACCACGCAAAAACAACACAAACAAAAAACAGTCTTTGTTTCTCTCGCAGCCTTACTCTTTCCAGTCGTTTGCCATCTGCTCTCACACAAACCTCCGCTCACCCCTCACTCTCACTCCCCCGCCCCCTCGCTCTCTCATCACCATTTTAATCTCTAAACAGCGTAACATCCAGTAACATTTAGCACAGTGGTTCTCAAACTTTTTTCAGTGATGTACCCCCTTAAAAATATATTTTTAGTCAAGTACCCCCTGACACGGGCAAAACATTTTTGGAATTAAAAAGAGGTACAGTACTGTAAAATCACTGTCTGGTTTATTAAAGCCAAACAACTTATATCAGTGAACCTGATAAATACATCCATATTGCAAACATTGCATGGTTAAACAAAAAAGAAAAACAGAAGACGGTGACCACCAGGAAGGTATAAAACCAGTCAAACCGTTTTATTTTAAAGGATATTGAAACTAAATACTGAATATAAAATTCAGTGCATGAACACACATTTATATGTTTTCGAACGTTTTACAAAATAATTTTTCCCAAGACTTATTATGAGGAGCCTATTGATTTTTTAAAGATATTTTGAAAAGCTTCACGTACCCCCTGCAGTACCTCCACGTACCCCCAGGGGTACACGTACCCCCATTTGAGAACCACTGATTTAGCACATACTGTAGGGTCGCTATAATATCCAAGTTTCGCTTCGCTTGAGTGCAATGCGGTATTTTCGTCAAATGCGCATGTGCGCAGTTTTTCAGTAAGAGTAAAATCATTTGAGTAAACCTTTCGCGCTCAAAATGGCAGGGAAAAAATGCACAGGAAAACGAAAATATGAAGATTAACACAGGACGTTTTTGACAGAGTGGGAGAGTTTATATTTTTTTGTTGAACGTAGTGGAAAGCCATTCTGCCTTATATGTCAGGTGTCCTTGTCGCATTTTAAGGCTTCAAACCTTCAGCGCCACTTCAGTGTTAAAATAGTGTGTGAAATTTACAATAAATCTGGCTGAGCAAAAGTATGAGTATGAGGAAGGGATGGGTTGATGTTCATGTGTGCCCATGCATATGGCATATGATGTGGCTCTTTGCGGTAACTTGGTAAAAAATGTGGCTCTTGGTCTTTGTCTGGTTGGCCACCCCTGGAGTAGAGGATGGACTGGCCAGCAGGGGGCAGCAGCGACCCAGATGCTCTTCAGCCAGAACCTGCCAGTTCTGACCCGAACATAGGTTCTGATCAGGTACACAGTAGAAACTATCCATCCAGAACCAGACAACCACTTGATGGACTGGAGACATAGTGGACACTGTCCCGCAACGGACACATGATGGATGGATGGATGGATGGATGGATGGATGGATGGATGGATGATGATCGGATGTTTTTGGTGAATAATAAACATATTTTGGATTTTCTGACCTCTGACCTCCAGCTCAGTGACATCATCAATCATCTGCTCTGTTGGTTCTTCAGACAGAACGTCTCTCTTCCTGATGTCTGTCTGTCTCGGTTCTGTGTCCCTGCTGTCCCCATCCGTCTCTGGTGTCCCCCCTGGTCCCCTGCAGCCCATTGACCAGTAAAGCTTCCCAGTAAAGCTTCCCAGTAAAGCTTCCCAGTAAAGCTGCCCCTCCCAGCAGTTTCCATTGAGTTGGTGAGCAGCAGAATCAGCAGCTCCTGAAGGGAACCGCTGACTCAGCAGAACCCTTTGGCGCCGCGCCGAGCCCCGCCGTATAAATTGGGCCGTCCAACTTTTTCTCTGTTACACTGTGTGTGTGGTTGAGGGACAGGTTGGACCAGAAACATGTCGCAGTACTCTGGAAAGGTGAGTAACTGGTACCGGTACCGACTGATCCGGCCCTGGGTCGGTCGGAGGGATCAACAGCTCAGGAAAGTTCATGTAATACAAGCAAAATAGCTCATTGAGTCAGAACCAGAACCGTTTAGTGGATCAGAACCAGAACCATCCGGCCGGTTCCAGAACCATTTAATGGATCAGAACCAGAACCGCTCACTGGCTCCCTGCCAGCAGGTGGCACTCTCCGCTTTAGCTCTGACTGATCCATGATGCTGAATCTATTCTTCATGTCTGAGGAAGAAGGGGCGGGGCCAGGCTGCACGTCCAATTAAAAGCTTCGGTTAGAGGTGGGCGGAGCTTGGTTCTCCCAGTTTTGGTGTTTTCCTGCCGGGTTCTGGAAAGTTCTGACCCATAATGTGTTCTGATGTGACGTCACAGTGAAGGGTGGGGTGACATCATACGTGGGCGTGGCCATAGCTGGCGTTTGTCAGGCAGAAGCAACAGATGAAAGAGTTTTAACAGAACTGAATTCTGGTTCTGACCCGGTTTGCCTGGACAGAAGCACAGAGAGGTTTGGTGTTGGATAAAGTTTATTAAGAGAGGTTGGCTAACGGCTAACGGCTCCTCCTGCAGATCACCTTCTACGAGGGGCGGTGCTTCACCGGCAGGAAGCTGGAGGTCAGAGGTGACTGTGATAACTTCCAGGACCGCGGCTTCATGAACAGGTGATGAAGGTTCTACCGTCTACAGCTCATTTCTCTCCTGATTTTCACAATAAAAGCCTTCCTCCCTGTGCTCAGAGTGAACTCCATCCGGGTGGAGAGCGGAGCCTGGATCTGCTACGACCATCCGGACTTCAGGGGGCAGCAGTACATCCTGGAGCACGGAGAATACCCAGAATTCCAGAGGTGGAACTCCCACAACGACCACATGGGGTCCTGCAAGCCCATCCGCATGGTGAGCGGCCGGAGGAGCTCGGACCTGGAACCCCTCTGGGCAGAGGAGTTTCCTGAGGCGTGTAACTAACCCGTCTGCTCTGGTTCCCAGCATGGAGAGCACTACCGCATCGAGCTGTTCGAGGCCTGCAACTTCTCCGGTCAGTGCATGGACATCTGTGACGACTGTCCCTTCCTGCAGAGCCGCGGCTTCTCCAAGAGCTGCATCAACTCCGTCAGGGTTTACGGAGACGGAGCGTGAGTCCCGCACCACCCACACCGTCAGAACACAACCGGTACCGGCTCGGCCCGGCCCCTCAGGGTCTAGATCCGCTATGAGAGGCGACAGAGTTCTGGTTCCGGTCAGTCCCACTGATCCCAGTTATCAGCCGGGTCTCCTGGACAAGTACATAGTGACAGTGGAGAGGAAAAACTCCAGTTTAACAGGAAGAAACCTCCAACAGAACCAGAACCTGGATCGGCTTGTTTCCACAGAACTCGTTCGGTTGCTTGTCTTTAAATGTCGGTGTTTTGTTGGGACCCAGCGCCGTTTCCCTTCATTTTGCTAGCCTAGCGTAGCCTAGCATGCAGCATCAACAAGATGCTAGGTTAGCAAAACAGAAGAAGAGCGTAGCAGCATGAAGCTTGTCCTTTCTTCACCTTCGGTCTGACGGACCCACGGGCCCGACTGGTACCGGACCTACCAGGTGAACCTTCTATGGAGCCTCTTCACTGGACCTTCTGGACCTTCATCAGGTCCAGTTGGTCCAGAACCTCCTCAGTCCATCATCCAGCAGCGGTTTGGATCAAGCTCCTTCTCTTCACCTTTCTGCACCGCCGCCCTCTCACCACCAGGGGGAGTAGCTCCTCCCACTAACAGAACCATGAACATTTCCAGTCACTTCTGGTTCCTGAGTGTAAAATCAGGTTCATCTTCTTACTGAGACGTTTTCTGTTTAATGTTGTGAAACGTCTTTGACTGTCATTAAGGAATATTTATTTTAATATTTATTTTAATTAAAAAGCAGCAAATAATGCAACATTGGGAGAAACATGTAGGAGAAACAGTTCGGTTGGTTTGTCCTCCAGTAGCAGTCGGGGTTCTAATCCTGGTCCAGAACCGGCTCGGTGGACTGGGAGGAGCTGATGAAGGATCTGCCTCCCAGTTTACTGCTGGAACCAGAAATAATGTATCCAGGTCGACCAAAACACCGAGGCCAAGTCAACGCCGGTCGGATCAAACGGGTTTTTCAGAGGTTCTGGTCCAAAATCAGATTCTGTTTAAGCAGAAAATTTAGATTCATCCAGGTTTAAATCTACCAAACTGGATTAATCAGGGATTAGGAATATAACCCAGTATCATCAGCCTCACTGTCCCTGCTGTCTGATTTTACCGACCCAAAGCAGAAGGAGAAGCGGGCCGAACCAGAACCCTGCATCAGTAATCCTGGAGTGTTTTACTCACATGACCCAGAATCATCACAATGTTCTGGTTTCTACTGGTTCCTGTGAAGGTCCGGTTGCGGTTCCGAGTGTCTAACCTCTGCTCCTCCCTCTGCCTCAGCTGGGTGATGTACGAGGAGCCCAACTTCCGGGGCCGGATGTACATCGTGGAGCGCGGGAACTACTGCAGCCCGACGGAGTGGCAGGCCCAGAACCCCAACATCCAGTCCATCCGCAGAATCGTCAACTACTTCTGAGCCTTCATCCTCCTCCTCTTCCTCAGCAGGCAGATCAATAAACTGAGAGGAATCCAGTTTTTTATCAAACCGAGTCTCTGGGCTGATTCATCATCAATGTTCCGGTTCTGGTTCCGGTTCTGCGTCCTGTACAAACTAACCTCACTGTTACTGTTGTTCTTCTCTGGAGATCCATGAGGTTCTGGCAGCAGCAGAACCGGAACCAGAACCGTGAAAGCTTACAGAAACAGATTCGATGTGTTGTTCATTTAAGTTACTGGATTCTGGTTCTGACCCAACGGTCCAACAGGAAGAACTTTACATTAAAAAAATTTCTTTTAAAAACTAAATATTCAAAAAATGTAAACAAAATGTTTAAATAAAAACTGGACCTGCAGGCGGGTTCTACGGGCTCCAGGCTCGACCCAACAAGCGGCGCCGGCGGTTCTGTTCGATCAGAACAAACCGTTTCTTCAGATCCAATATTTTAATCGTTAAAAGTAAATCATGATTTCAAGGTTTTTCCACTAATATCCAAAATTCAAATGATAAAATCCATTATTGATCATAATTAATAAATAGTTTTATATGTGATTAAACTGAAAATGATTTTCTGCCATTTCAACCTGAAATGTGATTAAAACTCACATTTAATCCTCATTCTAATAAACAGCATCTGGACATTTAAAGCTTTTTCAATCAAATCTAAACTATTTTTACCAAAATCAGAAAAATTCATCCATGAAGGATGAAAATATTCAGATGATCTCCAAAAATAAATGCATCTGGAAACCTGAACAACTTGGATATTAAAATGATGGGTTCGTCTGAGGCCGAGCGTTTGTCCTGAAATATCACAAAACTTCAGAATATTAACATATTAACTGCAGCCACACATTAATATAAATTATCTAAACTAAACTAATCAGCAACAACAGAGACGAGAAAAGATCTGAGATATTTACAGAAAATCAGATGTTAAAAAGCTAAAACACATGAATCCATAAACTATGAGGCATTTTATCATCATCATTATTATAATTATTGTGATTATTATTACTGTTATTATTATAATTGTTATAATTATTGTTATTATTATCATAAAAATAATTATTATTATTGTGATTATTAATGTTATTATTATTATTATTGTTATAATAATAATTATTGTGATTATTATTACTGTTATTATAATAATAATAATAATTATTATAATTATTAGCCCATGCAGTCTCGCTCATCCCGGCTGTAGAAAAGCTGTTTGCCGTTTTTTCTTTTTTAAATTTGTGTTTTTAAAAATCTAATAATTTTCTGTGATCAGATTAATTGGAGTAAAAACCAAACAGACGCTTTAAATCAGATCAAATCTGATCAATAATTCAGTTTGTTCTGCTTTGGAGAAAAAAAGAAGTTACTTTTTCATCATTTTAACAAAAACCATCTGGAACCAGAACCAGAACCAAGACCCAACTCCAGCCCTTCAACTCGGATATTAATAATTATTTTTCAGTAAATTAATAAAATCCAAAAATGGATTCTAAATTAAATGAATTACAAATTTTATTAAAATAAAATCTATAAAAGTATTTAGAATAAAAACGATCAAATGTAATAAATTAAAATGTTTCCTGTTTAAAGCTTCAGTCCAGAACCTTCTGACCCGTTTGTGTAGAAGCTGTGATACAGTCACCTGGAGGTCCAACAGAACCAGTCCAGAACCTCAGAGGTTCTCCCAGCTCTGCCGTCCAAGTTCTGATCCAGTTCCGGCCTACCTGGGTCTGTTACCATGGTAACTGATGAAGGCTCCTGTAACCCGACTCAGAACCGGCTTCTTACTTTCAGGCAGAACTTTTTATTACGGGTCCATCAGAACCAAACAAACAGGAACATCAAACAGAACGGATCCGACCTCCGTCAGGACGACGACCTCCGTCAGGACGACGACCTCCGTCAGGACGATGACCTCCGTCAGGACGATGACCTCCGTCAGGACGATGACCTCCGTCAGGACGATGACCTCCGTCAGGACGATGACCTCCGTCAGGACGATGACCTCCAAACTGATTCATCAGAAAAACTAAACCATCGCCCTCAACCCGCCTGAAAAGAAACAAACTGAAACGTCTCTGATCCGATTTGGCTCCACAGCTGGATCCATCCGTGTCCTTCTGGTCCCGTTTGGGCCCCATGCGGTCTCAGACGGAGCGGGTCGGGCCCCGGTCCAGGTACGTCTTCAGAGTGGAGATCAGCTGGCTCTCCTCCTCCAGGGTCAGGTCCAGGTAGTCCTCCTCGTGGCGGGAAATGTCCTCCAAGACCTCGTTGACCAGCTGGCTGTCCTCTGGAGACACGGGACAGGAGGACAATCAGGACGGGTCCACGGCGCCGCCTGCCGGACCCTCAGAGCGCCGCCTTACCTGGGGAGGTGGACGAGGTGCCGGCCTCCTCAGAGGACGGCGAGGAAGACGAAGAGGACGTGGACGGCGGGGACAGCAGGTCTGGGGACAGGACTCCCTGGTTGTCCAACAGCAGCTGAGTTGCAGACTGGACGTCTCCTCCAGACAACCTGAGGGCCGTTTCAGCCGGGGCCCTCTGGAACCCCAGGTACAGCAGCTGGAGGACGGGGACAGACAGGGACAGACGGGTTAGGGGACAGACAGAGGACAGACGGGGACATCAGTTGGACAGAGAGACGGTACCTGCTCCACCTTCTCCGGACTGACTGCGTCCTGTGGGGATGTCTGGGACGAGTCCAGCAGGATCTGGGAACAGACAGAGAGCGGTCAGGCGTCCGACGGGTCCGGGTTCTGTCCCGAGGCCCGGCGGGTCAGGGACGGACCGCGGACGCCTTGTCCACGTCCCCCAGGGCGCGGTGCAGCGCTCTGGCCGCGTCCGTCCTGGAGAAGCCCAGCTCCACCAGCCGGGAGACGTCCTCCATCCTCGTCCTCCGCCGCTGGCGCTCCTTCTGCTGCTGGTCCTCGCGCTCCTGGACCACAGAGGACCGGGTCAGAACCGGGTCAGAACCGGGTCAGAACCACAGAGGACCCGTTCTCCCGGAACCGCATCGGAACCCTACCTGGTGCCGGTTGCTGATGAGGACGGCGGCAGCCTGCAAGTCTCCTCCACAGGCCCGCAGGCCCAACCGGGCCTCCCGCTCAGAGAAACCCAGAACCAGCAGCTGGGCCATCTTCTCCGAGTCTGGAACCAGACGGCCGTACAGGTCCTCCACCTGAGACGAGACGTCGGGTCAGAACCAGCACAGGCACTGGAACCACACAGAGCTGCAGAGGCCATCTGGACCTTTAGAGGAACCACTAGAACCCATCTGGACCTACAGTGGAACCACTAGGACCCATCTGGACCTTTAGAGGAACCACTAGAACCCATCTGGACCTTTAGAGGAACCACTAGAACCCATCTGGACCTTTAGAGGAACCACTAGAACCCATCTGGACCTTTAGAGGAACCACTAGAACCCATCTGGACCTTTAGAGGAACCACTAGGACCCATCTGGACCTACAGTGGAACCACTAGGACCCATCTGGACCCACCTTGGCCAGCAGAACTCGGGCCTGGCGGTCGTTTCCTTCCAGGAAGGACAGCAGGCTCTGCAGCAGGTACAGACGCAGGAACAGGACTTCCTCTCGTCCCGTGTTGCCCTGGAAACAGACACTCGTTCAGCGGCGGCTCTCCCCAGTGGCAGCGGCCGGTGCATGCAGCGGCGGCGGCGGCGGCCGGACCTTGATCATCAGCAGGCGCTGCTGCTGCTCGCCGTAGCAGCGCAGGAAGCAGTCCTCGGCGCGCTGCAGCCGGCTGCGCCCGTCCTCCAGGCAGGACAGCGCCTCCAGGGCCCGGTAGCACCACACGATGTCCAGCTGCAGGACGGCGTAGTTGTCGACGGAGCTCAGCATCGCCGAGCCGCACCGACTGCAGGACCGCGCGGCGTCAACAGAGCTTTTATTGTGAAAGGTGCAGGGGGGCGGGGCTTCCTACCTGAAGTGCTGGTCGGCCTGCAGCAGGTGGCAGAGGGCGGAGTCAAACTGCTTCCTCTTCATCAGAGAGCGGCCCTTCTCATGGAACCCCATGGCCAGGATCAGAGCCTGGAGACAGGGGCCGTTATGGACCGGGCCCAACACCAGAACCAGGCAGGACCAGAACCAGGCCCAACACCAGATCCGGGCCGCTGCAGAACCTGACCAGGTAACAGGGCCAGGCAGGGACTCGGCCCTAACTTGGACTAGACCGTCTGATTCCAGAGAGCTGAACCAAAAAGGTGTTAGCTTAGCACAGCTAACATCTATGATTAGCGCTTTAGCATTAGCTTTCACTAGTACCATGTTGGTATTAGCATGTTGGTAGCTTTAGCAGGAGTAATGTTTATCATTAGTGCATTAGCATTAGCACAGCTAGCTCTTCGGTTAGCGGAGAGACTCCCAGTGAAACCAGTACAGACCCAGATCTTCATCCTGCCGTGGTTCTGGTATCAAACCTCCAGCCAGAATGCAGAGAACCTGTGAACGGTTCTGACTGGTTCTGGTTCTGAGCAGTTCTGATGTCTGAACCGAGCCTCACCTTCTTCTCGTCTTGCGGGATCTTCAGCGGGTTTCCTTTCTGGTCGGCGATCTCCAGGAAGGGCGTGGTCTCTGGATCCTCGCTGCCGTCTGACACACAGAACATCCATGAAGGTCAGGAGCCGGCCGACCTTTGACCCGGCCCGACCCGGACCCACCTCTCTCCGACAGGATCTGGAAGCCTTTCTGGGTTCGCTGCAGGCTCTGGCTCTGGTTCTTCTTCTCCTCCTCCTCCCTGCTGACCTGCTCTGCGTCGCTGACCTTCAGCACCATGACCTTGCTGTGGTTCTTCACGGCCTGCTCGTCCAGTCGCCGATCTGCGGCGCCGAGACAGAGGAGCCGGGTCAGAACCGGCCACCGGGTCAGAACCGGCCGCCGTGCCGACGGCTGGACACCAGTTATTAGACATTATTAATAATGACACATATTTTAATCAAAAGGAAATGAACTGGGAATGAACTGGGAATGAACTGGGTCAATCAGACTTGTAAGTCAGGAAGAACTTTGGATTTGGAAAGCTGTGGATGTGGATAATTCCTGGAAGCTCTCAAATGAGATCAGCACCAACCAACCAACAGACTGGACTGGTAGGGAAGTCTACAGACCTATCCCAGTATAGATGAACATGAACTGGTTTAAACTGCAGGTGCATTAAGAACCATCAACAGGCCACCTAAACAGAAACACATTCTGATCTGTTTCTGTTACTTTTCCCAACATAATTGGTGCCTGACGTTGCCATGGTAACCAATAATCTAATCCCGATCTGAAGCGTTATTCTCAGTAAATTAATAATTTGCAGGATGATTTCAGCATTCCACAGGCAGCGGTACCGACCGGGCCGCAGGGTTCTGCCGTTCAGGATCAGCTTGATGTGCTTCAGGCTGAAATCCTCTGCGATCCTGCAGGAGCACAAACAGCCTCAGAGCTGTGGGCGGGGCTATGACATCACCACCAGGTGAGGCGACCGTACCTGTCCACCAGCTGCTGCACTGGGACGTCCAGCCGGGTCTCCAGGTGGGACTTCGTCTTCAAGTCCTGGAAGCAGAAGCAGAACCTCAGTCCAAACCACCAGCTCAGCCCTGACTCCTCCCACCAGCCCTGACTCCTCCCACCAGCCCTGATTCCTCCCACCAACTCTGACTCCTCCCACCAGCCCTGACTCCACCCTCCTGACCTTCTTGGCCTCTCTGGGCAGCAGCAGCTCCAGCGTCGCCACGCTGGTCTCCCTGAAGGTCTGGTTGCCTTTCCCTCTGGCCACCGCCTGAGCCCGGATGGTCTCCAGAGCGCCCCCTACCTCCTCCACAGACAGGCCGAGGAGCGGGGCGTAGCGCTGCGCCAGCTCCTGGAGGACAGAACATCAGAACGAGACGCTGCTGTAAGCCACCAGGAGCCGCATTTACTTCACCTGTTTCACTTCATCTACGGGAGACTTTCACTGCCACGACCTGGAAATAAACTGAGGAACAGAATCAGGTTTAAACGAGAAAACCTGTCAAAACAAGAGGAAACTTGTAAGATCGAAATAGAAAATCTCTCTAAAATGAGAAGATTTTTTTGTTAAACTGAGATATAAAATTCATTAACAAGAAGGTTTTCTGCTAAAATGAGACATAAAATGAGAATGTTTTCATAAAATGAGATAAAACTTGTTCAAATAAAACCGTTTTTTGTTAAGAAGAGATATAAAACTCAACCTTGAGGAATTTGAACATTAAAGCAAGATATCCAATGATATCAACATTATAAGTTGAGTTTTAAATTGTCACCTTAAAATCGTGGCCCAAGTCAAGTTTGAAAAAGAAAAATGACTTAGGCCGTCGATTTTATTTTATAAAACAAGAGTTTCTCATTATATTAAAACAAAAACTCATTAAAATGCGACTAATTTTAACGATCTTTGCTACTGAATGTATTTCCGATCTTTGGCAGTTTATTGTTTCTCCAGATAAACTGTTCTCTGATCTGCAGTTAATCCTCCTCATGCTGTAAACGTTTCAGCTGCTTCCTCAGGCTGACCCAGCTCCGTGTTTCCCTGCTCCGCGCCTCCAGACGCTCCGCCTGCAGGTTTCAGGTGTTTCCTGCTTCAGCCCAGATGATTTCAACCGGCAGCTGAATAATCAGGCGTCTTAAAGCAGGAGAACCTCTAAAACACGCAGGGCGGTGAGGACTGGAGGACCAGGGTTGGGAAACACTAACCTATAAACTCTGTGGAGGCGTCCTCCTTCGGCCAATCAGAGCGCAGTTTCACTCCAACCCACCTGCAGGTGTGTGGCGCCCGGCTGGTTGTCCTCCTGGGTGAACGGGGGATTCCACAGCTGGACCTTCTCCTGCTTCAGCAGGTTCTTCAGCTTGGCCTGCAGGTTCTGCTCCGCCATGTTGTCTGTACTGACCGAGGACAGGAAGTCAGCCACAAGACAGGAAGTCAACAACAAGACAGGAAGTCAGCCACAGGACAGGAAGTCAGCCACAGGACAGGAAGTAGACCAGAGGACAGGAAGTCAACAGGACAGGAAGTCAACAACAAGACAGGAAGTCAGCCACAGGACAGGATGTCAGCCACAGGACAGGAAGTCAATAACAAGACAGGAAGTCAGCCACAGGACAGGATGTCAGCCACAGGACAGGAAGTCAATAACAAGATCAACCGAGATCAAGAAGGAAGCTCAGAGGGGACAGGGCTTTCTCTGTCATGGGCCCCAAATTATGGAACAACTTGCCTTTGCAGGTCAGGGAGGCCCCTTCACTGTCCACTTTTAAAGCTCGTCTTAAAACCCATCTATTTTATTTGGCTTTTAACTCTAGCGGGATCTAGTTTTAAATTGTATGTTGTTTTTTTTTGTTTTTGTTTTTAAACTGTAAGTTTTTATTTTATGTTTTTTTTTATTGTTATGTTGTGTTTTGATGTACAGCACTTTGTATCAGCTGTGGTTGTTTTAAAGTGCTTTATAAATAAAGTTGGTATGGTATGGTATGGTAGACAGGAAGTCAGCCACAGGACCGGAAGTCAATAACAAGACAGGAAGTCAGCCACAGGACAGGAAGTCAGCCACAAGACAGGAAGTCGACCAGCGGACAGGGATTCCCATCTTGTCTGGAAACCAGTTCACTTTCAACAGGTTAGAGAAGAGAAGGTCCAGAATCATTCACAGTGAAAAGCAGACGTTTTCCCTGATGTCTGAGGGTCGTAATCATCAGGTCAGAGGTCAGAAAGGTGGGAATATTTTAGAATAAATGCTGAAGGAAGTAAAAACTTAAAAGAAATAAAAAACTTACAATGAAAATTGAAGCTTTCTAACCAGCCTGATAGTAAACTAACCTTTAAATCTTGACAGTAATCATCAATAAAACTAATAAATGTTATCTAATATTTCTGATCTGAGACAGATGGTTCTATAAAATCATTATTTTTATGATTCAAAGCTTCTAAAAGGTATTTCATCACATATTATCATAATTCATTATCAGATCTGATGTAATCTTAAATCATCTGAATAAAGTTTTATTCAAAAACCAACAAAGGCGATAAAAGAAAGCTTTTATTTTGAAAGCTACAGCTAGTATCGACAGTTTCCATTTGCATTGTGGGAAACGTAGTTCTCCACTTTCAGAATCGCCAAACCGTATCAGAACCAGAACCCAAGATCGAAAAGTTTTACTGAGTCTGACTTAAAGATTGAACTTTGACATTTTAACAGGAAATGACGTCATTTCCATCACGTGAACACAAACTTTACTCCGAGAGCTCTCGTGTTAATTTAGCAACACATTCTTCACTTTCAGGGTTAAACTTGAGGATTTACTTAAACTCATAGCAACGTGAGAGTTCTCTCCGAACCGGAACCGGATACAAGTGAAGATATTTCATAAAAACAGCCGAATATTTATCTCCAGAGACGCTTCTACTCAGCAGCTAGCAGGTTGTTAATAATTTGTGGGTCAGGAGGCTGACCTCTGACCTCAGAGTTACCTCGCAGATAACGACGAGTCGCTGACTCCGAGCAAAGGGACCCGAAACAAATGGAAGATCCCCAAACCTGACGCTCCACGACGGAGATGTTTTCATGGAGCTGCTCCTGCAGAGAGGAACAAACTGCGAGAGGTCTCACTCTGAGCGGCTTTACATAACCCGCTGCTCAGAAAGGAGCGGAGGAGCTGCGGCACAGAAAGACCAAGGCATCTCAACAAGCAGAGACGATCTTTGTATAAAGTGAGTAGTGGCCTACGAGGGTCAAAAAGTGCGATGAGTTTAAAAAAGCGGATTGAAAACGCAGCAAAGTTATTATTAAAAAAAATCAATCAAAATAAAACAGTGAGAATAAATTTAGTGGGACAAAACCAAAATCTATAAATGTCAGCATATCAAAAAGCAACTTAAATCAATAAATAAATGGAAAAAAAAACCAGAATAAGAATTACACAAAAATAAAATAAATGGAAACCAAAATGAAACAAAATCCTGAAATATGATTGTAAAAACTAATAGGAACACGCAGAACCTCAGAGGGATGAGGAAATACTGAAATATGATTTTTAAAAGCAGTAAACATAAAAATAACAGAAAAAAGTGAAAAATGTTTTAAAAGCTTAAAATTCAGCAGCGATAAAAACCCTGAAAAATAAAATGAATGAATCCAAAGTTTAAAAAAGTAAATATCTGCATTTATGAATAAGCTACGAATGATTTTGACTAAAGGGTTCTGGAAACATTACATCATCAGAACCGGTCTGGTCCTGGAAATATTTCATTATGTCTCCAGAACCGGTCCAGTTCTGGTTCTGGAGACATTTCTTTACATCATGTTTGAAACAGAAACATGAGACCAATCAGCAGCTTTTATCTGGGCTCGGTTCTGTTCAGGTCCAGAGGAGAATGGACAGGAAACAGGAACTAGCAGGTTCTGTTAGCTCTGGTGGGTTCCAGTCGGGTTCTGGACCCGTCAGAACCTCAGGAGGACGGGTACAGGCCCAGCCTCCTGGCAGCCTCAGAGATCCTCAGGGTTCTCCTGCTGGGGAATGGGTAGCAGTTCAGAAAGGCCCCGGATCCACCTCTTGGGTTCTGGTTCTGGTTCTGGTTCTGGTTCTGGTCCTGGTTCTGGTTCTGGTTCAGGCTGGCGCAGCGTCTGGTGAAGCCTCCTCTGGAAGGGGCGGAACCAGAACCAGCCGTGTGTGTGTCTGTGGGCGGGGCCTGTGAGGATGATCTGGGGATGAAGAGCAGAGGTCCAGATCAGAGGCGGATCGGGTCGGAACCAGAACCAGCTGGAGGCGGTTCTGGACCTGGAGTGGCTCCGCTCCGTCTCCATGGCGACTGCAGGGCAGCGCCGGTGCAGGTCCAGGTGGACGCGCCACGGGTCCGACGTCTTTGGGTCGGGAGGGGAGGGGCGGGCTGGTTGCCATGACGACGTCCAACCCTGAGCAACGGGTACGATGCTGACGACACCCAGGAGGTCAGAGGAGCCTGGAGACACTAGAACTCCGAGATTAGATAATCTGATCGATAATCTGCTGGTTCCTGGTCGGCTGCAGCGTATCCGTTAGTTTAGCTAGGGTTAGCTAGAGGTTCGCTCAGGGCACCAAACAAGCTAGGACTGCTAAGCTAGGCTAGGACCGCTAAGCTAGGACCACTAAGCTAGGCTAGACCGCTAAGCTAGGCTAGGACTGCTAAAATAGGCTAGGCTAGGACTGCTAAGCTAGGACCACTAAGCTAGGCTAGGACTGCTAAGCAAGGCTAGGACTGCTAAGATATGCTAGGCTAGGACCGCTAAGCTAGGACCACTAAGCTAGGCTAGGACCACTAAGCTAGGCTAGGACCGCTAAGTTATGCTAGGCTAGGACCGCTAAGCTAGGACCACTAAGCTAGGCTAGGACCGCTAAGATAGTCTAGGCTAGCATCGCTAAGCTAGGACCACTAAGCTAGGCTAGGACTGCTAGGCTAGGACCGCTAAGCTATTACTGATAAGTTAGGCTAGGACCGCTAGGCTAGGACAGCTAAGCTATTACCGATAAGCTAGGCTAGGACCACTAGGCTAGGCTAGGACCACTAAGCTAGGCTAGGACCGCTAGGCTAGGCTAGGACCACGGCTGGTAGAACCTTTTCTGTTTCCTGTTCAGATCCCAGATCAGACTGGCTGCAGTGGAGCTGCTGTGATCTTTGATCGTTTGATTTGTTATTTATCCTGTTTTTATGTTTATGTGGATCTGCAGCCTGTTGGATAAATCATCAGAAACATTAAAGATTATAATCTGGACCAGAAGGACGATCAGCTGTTGGAACTTGTGGAAGAGACACAGAGAGGACAGAGGACACATGTCCATCAGCTGGAGACGTCACTGAACAGAAGCTATTAAAGAACCAAACCCAGAATTTACCTGTCCCCTCACCTGTCCTCAGCAGGTGAAACTCTGTCCTCTGCTTGTCTCTGCACATCCTGTACTGCTGTCTCAGCGCAGACACATCCATCTTCCTCTTCCTCCTCCCGGTTCCGGCTCCCTGCAGGAACACCTGGCCCCGCCCCCTCAGACTCACCTCTCTCTCTCTCTCTCTCTCTCTCTCTCTCTCCCCCCGCCTGTCTCTTTAAATCTATCCGCCCCGCCCATAGCGCTCAGTGCGCATGCGCCTGTCCTCAGCATGGCAGCAGCAGAACCGGACTCTCCTCTCTACCTGGGCCTGGACTTCAGCACCCAGCAGGTAAAAGCAGAACCTCACCGGATTCGGTCCACCTGCAGGTTCCGGGAGACTCGTGTGTTTAAGTAGGCGCGTGCAGGCGCGTGGACGGAAGCTTACTGCGCAGACGCAGAACTAAAATGCAGAGAGTCGGTGCCACAGATGTTTGTTTATGAAAAGCACGCGGAGGTTTGTTTATACCGGAAGTGATGAGATTCACTTTGAGTCTCGTGCAGAGAGTCCAGCTCAGATTGGAGAACCGGTATCGTGAAGAACGACTGGTTCTGACCCGAGTGGACATTAACTATACAGTATCTATTAACTAAAGAACAAGCAGAACCAGAACGTGTGGGAGGTCAAAGTTCACCCAGCAGAGTTCTGTCTGGTTTGATCAGGTTTACCCTTTGAACCTGCTACGGTTCTGACCGGGTCTGACCCAGCAGAACTCACTGACCCAAAGAGGACTCTGAACTTTGACCTGCAGCAGTCAGTGATCAGGGTCCAGTCGGGTCGGACCGCCCTGATGGGACACCAACACCAGACTCATAATCCAACATGGCGGCCGAAATCCAGTCACAATCAGACGTTTATTTTTGTAACTGATAGAAAATTTTGAATCTGCTTTAAACCTTTTTACATTGTTACTCTCTGATAAAACTGAGGCTTATTTTAGTCTGTTTATATTTATATTAGTAACCTGGGAGTAGAGATGACCTCTGACCTCCAGAGCCACATAAAGCCGGTTCCACAGTGGTTCTTCTCCCAGCTGCAGAATATTTCCAGAACCAGAGACTAAAGTCTCGGATCAGAGAAACTCATCCAGACTTTAGTTTCTCTTTAGTGGCTTTGATTCCTGCAGCAGCGTCTTCACAGGTCTGATTGACAACCCAACGGTCCAGAACGCTGCTGCTGGAGTTCTGTGGCTCAGAGAATAGAAGACTATCGTTAGTTTATAAATCACTGAACGGTTTTTGCGCCACGATATGTTAAAGATCTGCAGCTGCTGGACCGACCTGCTGGTTCTGCTTCTGCTCTGTATCAGAACCAGAACCAAACATGGAGAAGCACCACAGATCTGGAACAAACTCCCAGGAAACTGAACAACAGCTGAAACCCTGAGCTCCTCTAAATCCAGACTAAACCAGCTGTTAGAGCTGCTTTAGAAACCTAATCAATGAATCAATAATCAATAATCTGATGTGTGATGTTGTTCACTGTGTTTCTATGATTGAGTGTTTTTCTAATGTAACGCTTTTTGAAATGTCTTGTTGCTGAAATGTGCTGGAAGTTTTGAGTTTTTAGCTTCTGACATGTTGGAATGAAAATATTCTGTTTTTTCATTTGACCCTGATAATTATGAAAACCAAATCATGCAGAAATAATAAATCCTGAGACGTTTGTTGAGTTTGTGGCTGGAAGATACAGGTTAAACACCCAAAAAACAAACGTTTCCATGGAAACAGGTTGTTGATTAGTCAGCAGTTTTTGATTGATGATTGATTAATGTTTCTGTTTCTGGATCATTTTATTGCTGATGTAAAGCTAATTATTATGAATTTATTCATTGATCGCATTAGCTGAAGTCGGTTGCTAATTAGTGACTAGCCTGCTGTAACATTGCCAGGATGCTAATATCATGAAGAATCATTTCTGTTTTATTAAATGTTAGCATTGTAATGCTCTATGCTAATGTTTACATTATTAATTATAGCTCATGGCTCTGCTGACATTTATCTCAAATATACATGCAAACAATAAAGACCAAAGATTGTTGTTGTATTATGTTAGCATGCTAGCTCTGAAGTTGTGTCGTTATTAAATATTAGCAATGCTATGCCATTAATGTTAACGTTCTGAAAGCTAATTGTTGTGAATTCATTTGGCATTTGGATTTTAAAATTACCATTAACTTGATTACATTCACTGCCTACATCAGGTTTAGTTAGCCATAGCATGCTAATTTTAGCTGTACTGTTAGCATACTAACTTTAACTGCTTTGGATTTTAACTCTAAAGTCCGATGCAGTTCTTTACCCTCTGAACGAGTCAGCAGTTCATGAACTGTTTAAAGCTCTGGGTTAGTGGAGGGACGCAGCTGAAAGTCAGTCCTGTAAGCCCCGCCCCTAGCGCCTCCTGGTGGGCTGGGCCAGTAACAGGTGTGTTGGTTGTGCAGCTGAAGGCGGTGGCCATCGATGGAGCCCTGGGCCCGGTCCATCAGGACAGCGTGCAGTTCGACTCTGAGCTACCTGAGTTCAGGTAACATCCAGCAGCTTTTATTCTGAAAGGGTGTGGGCCAGGCTTTTATTCTGAAAAGTGTCTTTGTTCAGGACTCAGGGGGGAGTTCACATCCATCCTGACGGACTGACGGTCACCTCACCTGTGCTCATGTGGGTCAAGGTGAGATGGTTCACCTGGAGCTGAGCTCAGCTGACCCGGATCAGTCTGCCTCCTGATTGGCTGTCTGTCCCTCAGGCTCTGGACCTGCTGCTGGACAGGATGAAGGCGGCGGGATTCGGGTTCTCCCGGGTCCGGGCGCTGTCTGGTTCTGGCCAGGTGAGGCTCTGGGTTCTGCTGGGAGTGGGTTCTCCAGTACCGGCCCAAAACCCTTTCTCTTCCTCCTCAGCAACATGGCGCCGTGTTCTGGAGGACCGGAGCGGCTCGGACTCTGGCCCAGCTGGACCCGGGTCAGAACCTGCACCAGCAGCTGAAGGTGTGTGAGTGTGTGTGTGTGTGTGTGTGTCCTGACAGTGTGTGTGTCCTGACTGTGTGTGTGTGTGTGTCCTCAGGACAGCTTCTCGGTGCAGGACAGTCCCGTGTGGATGGACTCCAGCAGCGGGCCGCAGTGTGACGCCCTGCAGGAGGCAGCAGGGGGCGCCATGAGGCTGGCAGACATCACTGGATCCCGAGCCTACGAGGTTCACTTGTCCACCTGTCTGTCCACCTGTCTGTCTTTCTGCTTGTCCGTCTCTCTGTCTGAAGGACGTGTCCATGTCCTCCTGCAGCGCTTCACAGGAAACCAGATCGCCAAAGTGCGGCAGACCCGACCGGACCAGTTCCAGGACACTGAGGTCAGAGCTACAGCAGTAGGCTCCGCCCCTTTAGGCCCCGCCCCCAGGTGTTGTCTTCCTGTCTCAGGTCCCCTTGTGTCTTTCAGAGGATCTCATTGGTCAGCAGCTTTGGGGCGTCTCTCTTCTTGGGTCGCTACGCTGCCATCGACTACAGCGATGGTACTATCTGACTCCTGACCTCTGACCTCTGGTCGCTCACATGACCAGGAAGCTTCTCTGATTGGTCCATCAGGTTCTGGGATGAATCTGTTGGACATCCGGGACAGGAAGTGGTCTCAGGTCTGCCTGGACGCCACGGCAACCAACCTGGAGCGCCTGCTGGGAGAGCCGTGTCTGTCCACCGCCGTCCTGGTAACTGAGTTAACTGGTTTACTGCTCTTTACTGGTTGCTTCCTGTCCCTACTGGTCCTTCTTGGTGTTGCAGGGCCCGGTCTCGTCCTTCCTGCAGCGTCGCTACGGTTTCTCTGGGAGCTGCAGCGTCGTGGCGTTCACTGGAGACAACCCAGGTGGGACAGAGCGGGACGGCCTGGACAGCAGGGGGCGGGGTCAGCGGGGGGCGGGGTCAGCGGGGGGCGGGGTCAGCGGGGGGCAGGGTCAGCGGGGGGCGGGGTCAGCTGCACTAGTCTCCTTTAACGCAGAGAAATGATGAAATTTAATGATTTAATTTAAAATATTTTGATGGAAATTAAAAAATCTCAGATTAAATCTGAACAAAAATCATTGCAGATTAATTTAAAATATAAAAAGTAAACAGAACTAAACCTGAACAATGTTTGAGGGTTCTGGTTCTGCTGGAGACCCGGAGAACTCAGCAGAACCTCCAGATCTGAACCTCCTGCTGACGTCTTCGTCTCTCCTCCTCTTCCTCAGCGTCTCTGGCAGGAATGTGTCTCCATCAGGGGGACATCGCGGTGAGTCCAGGTTGTCCTCCATGTCTCTGTCCTCCGTGTCTCTGAGTCCTCTCTCTCTCCAGGTCAGTCTGGGGACGAGCGACACGCTCTTCCTGTCCCTCGCTGAGCCGCGTCCGTCCCTGGAGGGACACGTCTTCTGCAGCCCGGTGGAGCCGGATGGCTTCATGGCTCTGCTCTGGTAGGACGGGTCCTCAGGCCGATGCTGCCACCGCTGGCCCTTCACAATAAAAGCCTGTGTCTGTCCCCAGCTTTAAGAACGGTTCTCTGACCCGGGAACGAGTCCGGGACCGCTGCTGCTCCGGGTCCTGGGACGTTTTCTCCCAGGCGCTGGATGGGACGCCGCTGGGGAACCACGGCAACATCGGTGGACACGCCGCCCTCTGTCCTCCCCTGCTGTCCCCCTGCTGTCCTCTCTAATGTCTCTCTGTCCCTCCAGGCTTTTATTTTGACACCATGGAGATCACGCCTCCCGCCGTCGGTCTGCATCACTTCGATGCCAACGACCGCCAGGTCAGGCAGGAAGCCCCGCACCCTGCTGTCCCTCACCTGTCCCCCTGCTGTCCCTCACCTGTCCCCCTGCTGTCCCTCACCTGTCCCCCTGCTGTCCCTCACCTGTACCCCTGTCGCCAGGTGTCCTCCTGGAGTTCAGAACTGGAGGTCCGGGCTCTGGTGGAGGGACAGTTTCTGTCCCGCCGGCTCCATGCTGAGAGACTCGGATACTCCATCGGTAGGACGAGTCTCTGTCTCTGTCTCGTGTCTCCTGATGTCCCGGCCCGATCAGAACCAGGACCGGTACCGTTCTGTCTGTGTTTCAGGGTCTGCCAGTCGGGTTCTGGCCACCGGCGGCGCTTCGGCCAACAGGCAGATCCTTCAGGTGGGTTCTCCAGGTTCTGCTAGAGGTTCTGGTGTCCAGATGGACCCGGTTCTGACCGCTGAGGTTCTGGTTCTGTTCAGGTTCTGTCCGACGTCTTCAACGCTCCGGTTTACACCATCGACCTGTCGGACTCTGCCTGCTTAGGCTCCGCCTACCGAGCCCTCCATGGTAACCATAGTAACGGCACTACAGCCGATCCAACTTCCTGATTGGTCAATAACATGACCCCTAACAGGAAATGATGTCATCGGCCTGCAGCGGCCACCAGGCGCAGCAGGAGCTTCAGATTATTTAGAAAATAAATTCACAATTTAGAGAAAAAAGATTTTTGATCAAAAGTTTTTAACTTCACAGGATTTTATTTCATGGAAACTTTGATCATAAAATCGTGTTTTATTGTGACTCCAGTCATGTGACTGAAACTCTGCCGTCTGATTGGCTGTTCCAGGTTTAGTGGCCGATTCTGGAGTTTCCTTCCTGGACCTGCTGAGCAACGCTCCAGAACCTCAGCAGGTGTGCCGCCCGCACCGCACCGCTCCGCAGGTCAGCCGCCAGGCCACCGTGGAAAACCAGTAAACAGACCAGCTGTTTACTGGTTTAAACCTTAGAAAACCAGTAAACAGACCAGTTATCACCTGTCCTTCACCCCAGCTAGGAGCGCAGTGTGTTTTACCTGAAGCCCCACCCCCTGAAGCTGTGGGGGCGGGGCTGATTGGCAGCTGATTGGCTCTGACCTCACAGGTAAACAGGAAGTGGCGTTCTTCTTCTCCAGGTTTACGACCCGATGTTGAGGCGCTACGCTGAGCTGGAGCAGAAGGTTCTGGAGAAGAGCCGCACCTGAGACCGGCCGGCCAATCAGGAGGCTGCGTTTTACCTCCTGGTTACCATGGTGACTGGTTCTGCTCTCTGATTGGACGGATCCGATGGTTCTGGATCCTCTGGAGGGAAACGGGTCAAACTGATTTCTGTCATTTCTACATTCTAATAATAAAATCAGATTGAAAACAACTCAGGTTCTGACCCGGTTCTGTTCATCTGACCCGGTTCTGTTGTTTATTATGGATTATAATATATAATCATCATTCAGTTTTAAACCCAGAGACTGACCTGGACCCGGTTCAGGCCCGGTTCTGATCCATTTGGAGCAAACAGGACCTTTGTCCTCGGCGGGTTTCTTCAGAACCAGCTGGTTCGGTCCATTCTGGTCCGGTTGGCGGGTTAAAGCAGCTCAGTGAGTGGTGGAGGTTCTGATGGCGACCCGGGTCACAGCAGGTCCAGATGAACAGAATCAGCTTCCTAGTCTGGTTCTGTTGGGTTCTGCTCAGGTTGGTCCATTCTGCCTTCCAGAACCAGAACCAATCCCCTCACACAACTTCCAGCTGGGACTGTCAGAATAAAAGCCTACTGTTGAACAGAAGAACCGGGTCCAGTCCGGAGTCCGACCGGGTTTATTCAGAGACTGGGGGCTGCTCTACCTGAGGGGGCGGGTCCACCGCTTGGCTCCTCCCCCTTTAGCATGACCCCAGGAGTCACAGAGAGAGGAGAGAGAGGAGCGGACCGACCCGCCTGGGAGCTGCAGGGAGGCTGTGGATCTGCTGCAGTCCGGGAGATCCGGGTCCGGTTGGGGGTCCGGTGGTTGGATGTTGGAGGAGGACCAAGGAGAGAGGAGCAGCAGGACCTCCTGCTGAGCCGGAGGCATGATGCTGCTGCTGCTGGCGGCTCTGAGCTCAGGTGAGTCTGGAGGTTCTGGAGGTTCTGCTGCAGGGAACTGGACCCATTAAACTGTCACACACTCTTTAAACACACTCCTGATGCTCCACACACACAGATGGCAAACCCTCTCTGGTTCTGGTTTAAGGTGGACTGATGAGTTCCTGCTTTGTTCCAACTGGATCAGAACCTCTGCTGGTCAGCTGGCTGATAGAGGAGATGATTCTCCTCATGCAGTGAAAGTTCAGGAAAAACCAGTTTTGATTTTTAATAATCAGATTTTCTTCAATGTAGAAATAAAAGAATCGATCATAGAGTTTCAGTCTGGATGCTGAAAACAGAAGAAATATCTACATTTTTAAGTTTAGATCTATAGTGATATATAAACCACTTTGCTGCAAAAAGATTTGATGTCTTTTAAACATTAAATGCCTGATAAAGTTCAGTTCATATTTTTATTATCCTGAAGGACATTCAGATCATCAAGGATCGTCAAAGTGTTGTAGCAGTCAGTATCGCAGTGAGTCTGAGGAGGCCTCTGACTGAAGACCTGCTAATATATCCCATATTCCACAGTAACATGTCCCAACAGCAGCTAGCTCTGCTAACCCGCCGCCTTTGCTTTTGCTGCTCCTCTTGGTAAAAGATGTTGGAGTAGGGGATATGAGCCTGATGACGGCGTATTAAAGCCGCTGCAGATCGGAGAAAAAGGAAGAGGAAGTTCAAATTAATCTGCTGGAAACTCAGAAATTTTCTTGTTGTAGAAAATTTGAGTTTCTGGCAGAAAAATTTTTTCTGACGCTGCCGATCCAGCAGCCATGTTGCTGTGATCCGCTGGTCTGGTTTGAAGTTCATCCAGCTTGTTCTCCTGTTGATCTTGGTGATGGATGGAGGAGACGCTCCTCTGGGATGTGGGGTCAAAGGTCAGGGATTACTGTAGCTATTGAGATGCTAATCTGAAAATGCTTGCTGAGCAGCTGAAGCTCTGCTGATTTAGAGTCGTGACCTTCAGGGTCGATTCTCCTCTGCGGCTCAGAGATGGAGGAGCTGAGTGAATCGGGGGAATTGATCGGGTTGCTCTGCGGCAGCCGCAGGACCAGAACCGCTCTGCTGCAGATTCAACATGTTTACTAATCGTTCCTGTAAATCTGAACCAGAAACCAGATCAGATCCCAAACGTTTTGACTCAGGAGTCGCTGCTCCGACTCCTCTGCTCTGCAGCCGGAGGGAGCAGCTTCTGGTTCTGCAGGCTGAAGGAAGGTTCTGGACGGCAGGAAGTAGAAAACAGGAAGTGGTCAGCGGCAGTCTGGATCTGCGATGAGCTTCTAGAGAACGACCAGAGCTCCACTGGAGCCGGCCGGATCTCTGACAAAGTTTCCTTGTTTTCATCTGAAATCGGTGGAACAATCTGAAAGTTTTCACGCCTCAGAAGCTTCAGATGCTTTTGTTGCTGCAGAGGTCAGAGGTCACGTCTCAGTGGCCTCAGCTTTAGTGGGCGCCATCGGGGAGGAGCGGACGCTGATGGACGTTCTGTTTGTTCACACGAAGCTGTTTAGTCCATCTGCTGGGGGGAGGGTGTGTGTGTGTGTGTGTGTGTGTGTGTGTGTGTGTGTGTGTGTGTGTGTGTGTGTGTGTGTGTGTGTGTGTGTGTGTGTGTGTGTGACAGAGCGGGACAGGACACCCAGTTAGGACATTGTTGTGGAAAAAAAACTATTTCCAATCCCTGTTCAGGTGAAATCACTCAGTCAGGTTTACTCATATATTGATCAGAATACAGAGACAATCAGTAATGAAGCAGGTCTGATGAAAAGCTGCCAGGCAGAGAAACACATGAGTTTTATACCAAAGATAATAACTAATAAACAAGAGGAGACAGTCTGGTTCTGATGCAGCTGCAGAAAACAACTTCCAACCTTCTGCATGGAACCAAATAGTTCTTTTGGTCAGAGTTCACAATCATTCATATAACATGACTAGCAGATGTTACCTTATTGTAATCTTTCCATCACATTTCCCCCCTTTTGATTATAAATAAATATGATAATATTTAATATTAATCAACACACATTTTCCCTCCTCACTCACTCAAAAGACAAGACACAACACAACACCATCCTGGAGGACGTAACAAAAGGAACATATAGCAAGATATGAAAAACCCACCAGCATTTTCCCTCGTCTGCCCTGCAATAATATGACTGTGTTGGTAGGAAAGTTACCCTGCAGCCCCTCCCTGCCAGGGAGGCGGTTCTGTTTATGTTCTGGAAAACTGTGGAGGCATCAGACCAATGATGGAAGACAGAACAAACCAAGAAACAATAAAAAAGAAAATAAAAATGTAACACAAAAGCTAATTAAGGAGGAGAAAAAAATGAACAATAAAAAAACATTTAAAAAGAAAAACAAACAAAAAACCAAAGCTTAATAGAAAACTTATATCTAATCACATAACTCAACCTAAACCACATCACAACAATCCATAATCATGACATACTTTACTCCAACTAAACTTAAAAAGAGAAAAAAAACTAAAAAAGAAATAAAAATCATTTCCAGATCAAATGAAAAATAAAATCTAAATATAAAATGCATATGTAGAACATGCAGAAAGGATAAGCATTTGTTTTTGTGAAATAGACATTTCTGTGAATTGCATGGGAACCAGTCTGCATGGGAACCAGTCTGCCTGGGAACCAGTCTGCATGGGAACCAGTCTGCCTGGGAACCAGTCTGCATGGGAACCAGTCTGCCTGGGAACCAGTCTGCATGGGAACCAGTCTGCCTGGGAACCAGTCTGCCTGGGAACCAGTCTGCATGGGAACCAGTCTGCATGGGAACCAGTCTGCCTGGGAACCAGTCTGCCTGGGAACCAGTCTGCATGGGAACCAGTCTGCATGGGAACCAGTCTGCCTGGGAACCAGTCTGCATGGGAACCATTCTGCCTGGGAACCAGTCTGCATGGGAACCAGTCTGCATGGGAACCAGTCTGCATGGGAACCAGTCTGCCTGGGAACCAGTCTGCCTGGGAACCAGTCTGCATGGGAACCAGTCTGCATGGGAACCAGTCTGCCTGGGAACCAGTCTGCCTGGGAACCATTCTGCCTGGGAACCAGTCTGCCTGGGAACCAGTCTGCATGGGAACCAGTCTGCCTGGGAACCAGTCTGTTTCCAGGCTTAGGATCCCTTTGTATAAAACTCATGTGTTTCTCTGCCTGGCAGCTTTTCATCAGACCTGCTTCATCACTGATTGTCTCTGTATTCTGATCAATATATGAATAAACCAGACTGAGTGATTTCACCTGAACAGGGATTGGAAATAGTTTTTTTTCCCACGACAACATGGACCAGGACCAAACCTTCAGGGAGATGTTAGAAACTTTCTGTCACACACAGATTAGGATTAGAAAGATCCTAAACACTACATTACCCAGAAGGCTTTGCAGTCGCAGCTGTGACCAGGTTTAATTAATCTGGATGAACTGATGAGACTTAAAGCTTCAGCTGCTGCAGGTGGAGACGCGTTTCACCCCATCAGAATCTCAGGAGGATTTCAGCTTCTGGTTCAGATTTTCTGTTCTTAGAAATGAAACTTTATTTTATCATCTAGAAATCATAAACATCTAAAATCAGGAAATGAAACAAACTTCAGGATGAAAGTTGGAAAACATTAAAACGTGTTTAATTCTGTGATCTTTGATCTATTTTAATATTTCTGCTCTTCCTGGACATTATGGATAAAATTTTCTGATGTTTAAACTGTTTTTAAGTATTAAAACATTTTATTCTATATTTTACACCCTGAAACTTTGTCCTCTGAAGGTTTCATTCCTCCTGAAAAACGTTTATATTGATGACATCACTGTGACATCACTTCCTGCTGCTGCAGGTTAAAACCGATTTATCCTCAGAAACATGAAGACGTAACGCAGCAATCAGACCGGGGTGAAGCAGGGTGTGTGTGTGTGTGTGTGTGTGTGTGTGTGTGTGTGTTCCCAGGGTTTCCTCCTCCACAGGAACAATCGGCAGCAGATGCCTCTGACTCTGAGTGACCTCTGACCCCTGACTCACAGCCTCCTGATGATTGGTGATTAGCATCAGAAACACGGGGGTCAAAGGTCGCGCTCAGACATGCTAATGTGTCTGAGTTTAAAGCCGTTCTCACACTCTGCCGTCGGCCTGCAGCTGTCTCAGGTCGTCATGCCGACCCAACCGGGCCGACCCGGAGGTCCAACAGAACCTCCACATCTCAATCCTACATCACCAGGCCTCCACCACCGAGCCACTGGTTCCTGTCCAGAACCTGTTTGGTTCTGACTGGGCCGTGTTTCCAGACCAACTGGATCAGAACCGAAGGAAGATGAAGCTGGGAATGAAGCTTGTCCTCTTCCTCTGTTCAGTTGAGAAGAACCTGGCTGCAGCAAACAGGAAGGGCGGGACGGACCTCTGTCAGTCTCAGACCTTATTTGGAAACGGGACCATTGCACTCCAGAAGTGAAGGGGGCGCTATTTCCTATATTATCAGTTTCTCCTGTTTTTATTTTCTTTTGATATATTTTCACCTTTAGGAAGGATTTTCACTCTCAGCATTTATTCGAACTTTTTTCTTTTATTTACTTCAGCTCAGCTCACAGTTTTTAACAGATTCTGTAGTTTTCTGTGAACTTTTAAATCTGCTCCTTAGTGGCATCTTTTTGGGCCTCATACTGCCTCTGGTGGCGTAGGGTGGTAACACAACTAAGATAATTGCATTACTAAATCTGAATACCACAAAGTCTTTATTATTTATTATTAATTCTGGCATTACTGGAACCATAAATCACTTGGTTCAGTTTGAGCCTCCAGGTCTTCCTCTGGTCTTACTTTGAGAAAATCCCGTTTCTGTCGTCCTGCTGCCCCCTGTGGCCGCCTGTGGTACTGCAGCACCTGCTAACTGTCCAGAACAAACATTTACCAGGAAGCAGCTGATGCTTCCTCTTTATCAGAGGCAAACGGGCCGGTTATACTCTGACCCTTTGACCCCATGCTGCAGGTTTGGGCCCCGGCGAGGGCCCCACCAGGGAGTGCCAGTACTACAACGTGAACTACGAGGCGGAGAAAACCAACCGGAGCGGCGTGGAGGTGTGTGAGGGCGAGGAGGACAAACGCTCACATTGCTACGCCTCCTGGAGGAACCAATCAGGATCCATGGAGCTACTGAAGAAAGGATGCTGGTTGGACGACTTCAACTGCTACGACCGGTACACACACTGTGACACACTAACACACACACTCACTGTATCTCTGCAGTGACTTCCTGTCATTTCTGCAGCCTGACCTGTGTGTGATTGTGATTGTGAATAAAAATAGCAGCAGGAATGTTGTTCCATATAACACAGTAGGTAACAGGTAAATACAAATCTATTGATGGAACCTGAATTAATGTCGTGTTTTGATTATTGATTCCATGTTTTATTGTGTTTCTGTGTTTGATTTGATGTAAAGCTCTTTGAATGCCTGCTGCTGAAATGTGCTATACAAATAAAATTTGATTGATTGATTGATTGACTTGGCCCAGGTGAAGGTCACCTGTTGCTGGGTAGATTTTAGCCAAATGCTGCTGGTCTGGAGGATTTGTTCAGATGAGACCCGACTTCTCTGGTTCTGATTGTTGGGTGAAACATCAGAACCGTTTTCATTCATTCCTCCTGTTTGCCTCCAGGCTGGACTGCGTGGCGACGGAGGAAACTCCCCAGGTTTTCTTCTGCTGCTGTGAAGGAAACTACTGCAATCAGAACTTCACCCACCTGCCTGACCTCAGCAGCCCAGGTGAGTCTGTTTACTGGTGGTACCGCCGGTACCAGGACCTTAACCCCGTCATCACTGCCGGGGAAGACCTGGGGTCAAATTTGGGTCAAATGTTTTTGCATCGGTCCCAACCGGGCCGGTCCAATGGGCCGAACTCAGCTGTTGGTTGGTCCATTGAAGAGGAGAGTCGTCTTCAGAGGTTTGGAATAGGACATCTGACTGAGCGACCTCAGAAGATGTCGGCCATTTTGACAGACAGAGTTAAAACATCCCATAATAATTTATTCTGACCTGTAAGTTTTTAAATCACAATAATGATGAAACATTCAGTAGCTTTTTATTTTCATTTGGTTTAAATAATATTCAACAAGCTGAATGGAGGATCCACAAGGTTTCATCAGCTCCACACTTTTAACTTCCTGCTTAACAGCTTGATGTTTATGTGGAGGATGAATCTGCTGACTGGGGCAACAAGCACCGCATAAAGTTTTTAAATCAGGGAGCATTTCTCTGGCTGAAGGTCAGAGGTCAGCAGGACTGAACGAGGGGATCAGCGGCGGGTTGCCAGTTTGATTCCCGCTCTGCCTGTCTTTGGGCAGCCCGGTCCCCCGTCTTAATACCTAAGACTGAACAGGAAGTGATGCATGAGGCGCTTTACCTGATCCTCACTGTGAGTGGCTGCTTCTTGATGAAATGAACTGAATGCTAGAAAAGTTCCTGGAAGTGCACAGTTGTTCCCCTGTTTACCTGTGTCTCCTGTTTACCTGTGTCTCCTGTTTACCTGTGTCTCCTGTTTACCTGTTCTCCTGTTTACCTGTGTCTCCTGTTTACCTGTTCTCCTGTTTACCTGTGTCTCCTGTTTACCTGTGTCTCCTGTTTACCTGTTCTCCTGTTTACCTGTTCTCCTGTTTACCTGTGTCTCCTGTTTACCTGTTCTCCTGTTTACCTGTTCTCCTGTTTACCTGTTCTCCTGTTTACCAGTGTCTCCTGTTTACCTGTTCTCCTGTTTACCTGTTCTCCTGTTTACCTGTGTCTCCTGTTTACCTGTTCTCCTGTTTACCTGTTCCCCTGTTTACCTGTTCTCCTGTTTACCTGTTCTCCTGTTTACCTGTGTCTCCTGTTTACCTGTTCTCCTGTTTACCAGTGTCTCCTGTTTACCTGTTCTCCTGTTTACCTGTGTCTCCTGTTTACCTGTGCCTCCTGTTTACCTGTTCCCCTGTTTACCTGTTCTCCTGTTTACCTGTTCTCCTGTTTACCTGTGTCTCCTGTTTACCTGTTCTCCTGTTTACCTGTGTCTCCTGTTTACCTGTGTCTCCTGTTTACCTGTTCTCCTGTTTACCTGTTCTCCTGTTTACCTGTGTCTCCTGTTTACCTGTGTCTCCTGTTTACCTGTTCTCCTGTTTACCAGTGTCTCCTGTTTACCTGTTCTCCTGTTTACCTGTTCTCCTGTTTACCTGTGTCTCCTGTTTACCTGTGCCTCCTGTTTACCTGTTCCCCTGTTTACCTGTTCTCCTGTTTACCTGTTCTCCTGTTTACCTGTGTCTCCTGTTTACCTGTTCTCCTGTTTACCTGTGTCTCCTGTTTACCTGTGTCTCCTGTTTACCAGTGTCTCCTGTTTACCTGTTCTCCTGTTTACCTGTTCTCCTGTTTACCTGTTCTCCTGTTTACCTGTGTCTCCTGTTTACCTGTTCTCCTGTTTACCTGTGCCTCCTGTTTACCTGTTCCCCTGTTTACCTGTTCTCCTGTTTACCTGTTCTCCTGTTTACCTGTTCTCCTGTTTACCTGTGTCTCCTGTTTACCTGTTCTCCTGTTTACCTGTGTCTCCTGTTTACCTGTGTCTCCTGTTTACCTGTTCTCCTGTTTACCAGTGTCTCCTGTTTACCTGTTCTCCTGTTTACCTGTTCTCCTGTTTACCTGTGTCTCCTGTTTACCTGTTCTCCTGTTTACCTGTGCCTCCTATTTACCTGTTCCCCTGTTTACCTGTGTCTCAGTGATGGAGGCTCCGCCCATCAAGGCGCTGGACGTCCTGATCTACTGCCTGGCGTCGGCCGCCATGCTGTCCGTGGTTCTGCTCCTCGCCGTCTGGACGTACCGACGCCGGAAGCCTCCGTATGGAAACGTGGAGGTCAGGGAGGAGCTGCGCGTCAGAGCTCCACCGGGTGGCGCTCTGCCGGTACTGCATCAGCCAGGTCCAGTTTGATCCACGGTGAATAAATCCTTCTGGTCCTCCAGGATCCCGGTCCTGTTCCTGCCTCCCCCCTGCTGGGGCTGAAGCCGCTGCAGCTGCTGGAGCTGAAAGCTAGGGGGCGCTTTGGCTGCGTGTGGAAGGGCCAGATCCTGAATGAATACGTGGCTGTGAAGATCTTCGCCAGCCAGGTGCCGAGCCAGAAGGATGATCCGTGGATCCTGCTGGGCCGTCTGTCTAACTCCTCTTCCTCCTCTGAACAGAACCAGGAGTCGTGGCAGAGCGAGAGAGACGTGTTCCTGACGCCGGGGATGAGGAACCACAACATCCTGAGGTTCATCGCGGCCGAGAGACGAGGGAGCGAACTGTGGCTCATCAGCGAGTTCCACGAGAGGGTGAGGAAGGATGGCCTGCCCGCCCTGGGGGTCCAGTGAAACCAGTGAAACCAGTGAAACCAGAGTGTGTGTGCAGGGCTCCCTGTCGGACTTCCTGAAGGCGAACGCGGTCAGCTGGACCGAGCTGTGCCACATCGCCGAGTCCATGGCCCGCGGCCTGGCCTACCTCCATGAGGACATCCCCCACCTGAGAGGAGACCGCCACAAACCGGCCGTGGCTCACAGGTCCGGGACACGATCCAGGCAGAACCGGTTCTGGTACCGGACCTCAGAATGTACCTCAGGGTTCTGTTCCTTCTCAGGGACTTTAAGAGCAAGAACGTCCTCCTGCGCTCAGACCTCACCGCCGTCATCGCCGACTTCGGCCTGGCCGTCCTCTTCAGGCCGGGGCAGCCGCCTGGAGAGACGCACGGACAGGTGAGGCGGCGTGCGGAGCTGCAGCTGAGCCGCCGCAGGTGATCCGCCGCCGCCGCGCCTCATCTGGGCTCTCTGTGCAGGTGGGCACCAGGCGCTACATGGCTCCGGAGGTCCTGGAGGGAGCCATCAACTTCCAGAGAGACGCCTTCCTCCGGATCGACATGTACGCCGTGGGGCTGGTGCTGTGGGAGGCGGTGAGCCGCTGCAGCGCCGCCGACGGTAACGCATCAACACGCTGCTGCAGTTCACCACAGACACCACAGGAGGCGCCAGACTGCACTTATGCTAGGATGGTCTGAATGATCAGTTTAGTTATCATTAATATTTACATGAAAACAAACCTGAGTCTGTTAATAATATGGAAATGATGATGAAAGTGGGCGTGGCTTAGACACAGAATGGGCGTGGTTTAAGGGTCCACTGAGGCAGAACCTTTGGGTCCTGCTGCGGTCCAGACTCGTTTGGAACCCAGATTAGTTCTGATTGGTTCTAGGCCGCTCAGCTGTGAGTTCTGATGAGTTCTGGATGTGTTCAGGTCCGCTGGGTCAGTACCTGCTGCCGTTTGAGGAGGAAGTGGGTCAGCACCCGACCCTGGAGGACCTGCAGGACGTCGTGGTCCACAAGAAGACGAGGCCGGCCATCAAGGAGTTCTGGCTCAAGCACAGCGTGAGTGATCCAGAACCGCTTCCCTCCCAACCGGACCGGTACCACTGAGTTACCCTCAGGGTGGATAAAGTTCTGATCCAGATAGGAAAACATCCAGAACCATTTGATTACTGCTTAATACCAGACGGTTCTGCAGGAGAGACCCGGTTCCTCCGCAGATCTGGTTCTGGTTCTGATGTTTGGACTGTCTGGTTCTGGTTCTGATGTTTGGACCATCTGGTTCTGGTTCTGGTCTGGTCCTGATGTTTGGACCGTCTGGTTCTGGTCTTGATGTTTGGACCGTCTGGTTCTGGTTCTGATGTTTGGACTGTCTGGTTCTGGTTCTGGTCCTGATGTTTGGACTGTCTGGTTCTGGTTCTGATGTTTGGACCATCTGGTTCTGGTTCTGGTCTGGTCCTGATGTTTGGACCGTCTGGTTCTGGTTCTGGTCCTGATGTTTGGACCGTCTGGTTCTGGTTCTGCAGGGTCTGGCCCAGGTCTGTGCGACGGCAGAGGAATGCTGGGATCAGGACGCCGAGGCTCGTCTGTCTGCCGGCTGCGTTGAGGAGAGAATCTCCCAGATCCGTCGCCATGCCGCCGGCCTGGCTCCGCCCACCTCTGGCACCGTCCCCGCCGTTACCGTGGTAACCAACCATGCTGCCTGAACAGTCTGGTACCTGAGGTGAACCTGCGGTCCCTCAGCTCTGCTGCCCCCTGCTGGATGCCGGAAACGCAGAGACCTTCCCACCAGATGGAGGCGCCGTCGCTCGCTGCCACATGACCTCTTCCTGACCTTCGGATCTGACTAGTTGAATCCTGAAAATTCAGAAACAGGAAGTGAGGTCAGGAGAAAAGCAAAGATTGTGATTGGCTGACTGAGCTCAGCCAATCAGAGCACAGAGATAAAACTCCTCAGGTAACCTGGACGACAGGTTACCTGGAAGGGGCGGGGCTTAAGTCAGCCATGGCAGGTGAAAAGCTTTAGTGGGCGGGGCTTAGAAACACCTGTGTGTGTGTGTGTGTGTGTGAGGACATTTTAGCTTCTCCACACAAGATAAAAACATAATTTTAGGGTCAGAGGTTACGGTTAGGTATGTACTGCAGATGGTTAGGGATAGTGCAAAGGTCAAGGGTCAGCCTATAGAAACTAATGAGGTATAGTGGTACAGCAATGTGTAACATCACATTTTATTCTGAACATGCTGATTGGCTCATTTATAATCTTTACCTTAGTGATATGCCTGTGACCTTTGACCTCCAGCAGCGCCACCCTGTGGTTGGTGGTTCCAGCAGAAATCAGCAGCAGTTTGAGGTAATTACCGAACCAACGCTCCAACATGAAGGAGTTATCCCGGTTCCTTTGACTAGGACAGAGGCTGCTGCTGTTTCAGGCTGCTAGTCAGAGGCTGCAGCGCCACCTGCTGGTCTCCCTGTTTAACTGGGACCAAACCTGACCTGTGTCCCTTCTGGGACGCCGTCCAGGAAGCTCCAGGCTCCAGATTCCTTCCAGCTGCTGGACGCCATGTTTGGACCTTCCTGGTTCCTGCGGAGCTTGAAGCAAACGCAGCAGCCGGTTCAGGAGATCCTGGTTCTGTTCAGTTTCTGTGGATTCCTTCAGGTCCGGGATGGTTCTGCTCACAGAACCAGCAGCTGGTAGAAACAAGGAAAACATCCGTTCACATTACTCTGGTTCTGTATGGAAATAATAAATCATGTCTCATCATTTTCTACAGTCTGTTTTATTCTGATCACTTTTCATCCAATCATTTCTAAAAGGAGGAAAGAAAATCCCAGATTTCTCCAGGAGGAACTTTTTACTCTTTGTCGTGTAAACACACCCGTTGCCGTGGCAACCGCAAGCCCAGCAGAGATGAGGTTCAAAACGTAACATTCAGTCCGTTACGATATCGGGTTTCAGGCTTGATGGTTATTTAGTGATTATTAATAAGTGATTATTAATAATCGCTGATTTAAACTCCTGCTCTGATGGTCAGTCGGTCTCTGAGTCGGTTTTTATGGAGCAGAACCAAAACGCTCAGGGCTGAGGAACACCTTGTTGAAACTATAATTCCTGAGATTATTAGTTTTTAACAATAAATAATCTGAATTAAAAACTCACATTATGTTGGTATTTTTGACTAAAACTAATATTTTCTCTAGTTAAATAAAATTCTTTTAGATGCATTTTAATCTAACTGTTATTCATGGTTTTGCGTGTTTTTTTTTTTTATTTTATTATCAAATATCCTTTTTTGTCTCAATGATCATAAACATCAGCAGCACAGAAATAAATTTTTATCGTTTACAAAATCATTTTGTCACATTTAGCTGGGGTTGTTCTTAGTCTACGTTCAGTGAGACGCAGAGGGAAATGTGACTCACAGATCAGATCAGATATGTTTCTAATAACATGCAGGTTAAAATGCGGCTTCATCTAAAACTCAACAAGTGAGATGATTTTATTCTGTAAATGTAACTTTGAGTGTTAGGAAATGTTGAACTTTGATCATGAATCATTCAGCTTTATCCGTGAAATGGACTTTGAAGCGGTTCTGATAGAAGTTAAACTGTAAACTATTTATTAGTTAAAGATTCAAAACAATCCCACTTCATCTGGTTTTACTTTGAAAGTCGGTTACCGGAAGTAATAGCGTGGTTTAAGGCTGATGCTAGCAGGTTTAGAAGATGTCTGAAAGCTTCAGGGCTTTACGCAGCGTCCTCAGGGCTCGGTACCGTTCGGGCTTCAGAGCGCTCCTCCAGCGGAACCAGGCTCCAAAGTATCCGGGCAGCAGGCGGTGGAGCTCGGACACAAACTCAGGTACTGCTCCGGAGCTGCTGCTAGCAGGCTAATGGTAGCATCTCTGGTCGGGAGCTGCTGCTAGCAGGCTAATGGTAGCATCTCTGGTCGGGAGCTGCTGCTAGCAGGCTAATGGTAGCATCTCTCGTCGGGGGTCAGTCAGCTCATCGAAATTTGGATCGGAACCTGCAGGAATCCGGATAGGATGAGGACCAGGACACGTTTATGACTTTATTAAATAAATGCGTCCCTTTAAACTGCTGCTGGTTAAAGATTGTGGCCTGTTCAAAGTTAGCTTTAATGCGACTGAAACAATACGTCAGCCCGGTCCGCCATGTTGTGAGAGGCAAGTTCTCCTGCTGTTAAGAGGATTATGGTAATTGATGACTTAATTTATAATGATTTATGATTAAATTAAGTTATAAACAATAAAATGTTAATTCTGTACTTTAAGGTCCTTCGGACAAAAAATGCGGGGGATTTTATTTAACAGAGAAAATATAAATTTCAGTTAAAATAGCAATATAACTTTAGTTTTTAAATCAGGTTAATTTTTGTTAATATTAATATTTAACTTTGAATGTAAAACTTTTTCTGTTTTTTTCTAAAGCAACAACTTGGTGTTTTTAATGTGCTGTTTAGGAGCTGTTCGGCCACTAGAGGGCGTCAGAGTGCTGGATCTGACCAGGTGAGCTCCGCAGGCAGCTGCTGGTTCTGATCCACCCGGAGGCTGACATGTGCCTGGGTGTGTGCAGGGTTCTGGCCGGTCCGTTTGCCACCATGATCCTGGGAGACCTGGGAGCTGAGGTGATCAAGGTGGAGAGGCCAGGTGAGCGCCCAGGTGTGTTCTGGGTAGTGGCTGAAGGATTGTGGGAAACCTGACTTTTGTAGATGTGGTGGTTCTGTTGGACAGGTGGAGGAGACGACACCAGAACCTGGGGCCCGCCGTTTGTTGCCTCAGAGAGCGTCTACTTCCTGAGCGTCAACCGGAACAAGAAGGTGAAATCGCCCCGCGATAACACAACATATGATGCAACCTGAAATGAAAATATTAGCTTCTTAAATCACGTATTGTTGTTTTCTTTGTTCATCCTAGAGAAGAGTGGAGCCGTTTGGTCAGAGCATGAACACGTTTACTTGGGCACTTTGAGTTATTTACAGATTCTGAAAGAGTTTAAGTTTTCTAATGATGTCAAACACAGAAATAAAAAAAAGAAATTGTTCTTTACTACCAAGTGTTATGCATTAATAACATTTAGGGCTATTTGTGATTTAGAAGCACAATTTAAAAAAATAGACTAGTTGCTTTAGCAGAAGCAAAAAATATTATTCTGCACCATTAAATATAAAATAATTAACAAATTTCTATAATTGTATTTAATAGTATTTAATTAATTTAATCATTTTTAATTAAATAAAAATTACAATAGCTGTTGACGTGAAAGCAGAGAATCATTCATTACCAAGCAAAGTCATAAAAACAAAGAGCCGTTCTGACTAACAGAGTCGATTCCTACCGCATGGAGCCGTTCAAAGGAATCGATTCGCTAATGAACGACATCAGCTTCAGCTTCTTCTGCTCAGATCTTATTCCTGGACTTTTTCTTCCCACCGGTATCTGCAGCTTTTTGTTGAGAACCCGGTTTTAATCCGTCATTCTTTTTAATTCAACCCTTTGCTAAGCTAGCACTTAGCACTCTGAGCTGACGTCACGGCAAATAAACGGTCACTTTATTTGACCGTTTATTTATAAAACGGTCAAATAAAGCCACCAGAGGGCGCCCGCGGATCACCAGTTTGAAAAAGACTGATCTAGTCTGACCTTTGACCTCCGACCGGTTCAGATCCATCTGAGTTCATTTATTTTGGTAAATTTAAAACAAAAACATAAAGAAAATGAAACGATTGTAATAAATAAATGAAAGCTGAGGATTTAGAGAACAGCAGGTTTCTGCTGTTCATGTTTCTATTTCATAACAACTGAAAGCCTGAATGGATCTGATCCACATTCCTCTGTTCCAGAGCATCGCAGTGGACCTGAAGCACCGGAGAGGAGCAGAGGTCATCCAGCAGGTACCGACCCGAGAGGTCACCGGGCAGGGAGGGGGTTCACGGTGTGTGTGTGTTCATGGTGTGTGTGTGTGTTCACAGTGTGTGTGTGTGTGTTCACGGTGTGTGTGTGTTCGCAGTGTGTGTGTGTGTGTGTGTGTTCACGGTGTGTGTGTGTTCGCGGTGTGTGTGTGTTCGCGGTGTGTGTGTGTTCGCAGTGTGTGTGTGTTCACGGTGTGTGTGTGTTCGCGGTGTGTGTGTGTGTTCATGGTGTGTGTGTGTGTTCACGGTGTGTGTGTGCTCAGCTTGCAGGTGTGTGTGACGTCCTGATGGAGAACTTCCTGCCAGGGAATCTTCCTCCGTTGGGTTTAGGATACGCTGAGCTCAGCAGAATCAACCCGCGCCTCGTCTACTGCTCCGTATCAGGTACAGAACCCGACCTGGACTAGGATCTGGATCTGGACCTGGACCAGAACTCTATCTGTGTCTCAGTTCCAACGGTTCTGATGTTCCAGATCAGGGGTGTCAAACTCCAGTCCTCGAGGGCCGCTGTCCTCCAACTTTTAGATGTGCCTCTGCTGCACCACCTGAATAGAATAATTAGGTAATTAAGGCTCTGGAGAACTGATCTACACAAGGAGGAGGTCATTAAGCCATTTCATTCCAGTGTTTTGTACCTGTGGCACATCTAAAAGCTGTAGGACAGCGGCCCTCGAGGACTGGAGTTTGACACCTGTGTTCCAGATCCATGGATCCGTCTCCAGGTCCTGATCCAGTTCCATGTATTTTCCAGAACTTTTTGTAACTTCCTGTTGGAGGCCGACTTTCATCAGCAGATTCCTGAAGCCTCTAACTGAATGGAACCAGCTAGGTTCTGGTTCTGATGTCTCTGTGGTTCTGAACGATTCTGACCCAGTCGGTGACCCGGTTCTCTGTGTCCCAGGTTACGGCCAGACGGGCCCTCAGGCCCGGAGTCCAGGCTACGACTCCATCGCCTCAGCCGTGTCGGGGTTGATGCACATCACCGGGCCGGAGGTCAGAGCTACTTCTGGATCAAACCGGGTCCAAACCGGCGCCAGCTGATCCCATGATGCTTTGCTTCGGCAGGACGGGGAGCCGGTGCGTCCCGGCGTCGCCATGACGGACCTGGCCACGGGGCTGTACGCTCACGGAGCCGTCATGGCCGCCCTGCTGCACAGACAGAAGACAGGAAGAGGAAGTCACATCGACTGCAACCTGCTGTCTGCTCAGGTACCACTTCCTGTCTGTGAGATCACTTCCTGTTTCCCAGGGAACATGAGACTGAGCTGGGGTTTTCCTCCTAAACTCCAGTGAGTGAAGCTGACAGGAAATATGAAGTAGGAAGCAGGAAGTCCAGTAAGTGAAACAGGAAGTGGGAAGTAGGAAGTCCAGTGAGTGAAGCAGGAAGTGGAAAGCAGGAAGTCCGGTGAGTGAAGCAGGAAGCAGGAAGTCCGGCCCCATGTATTGGCTGTGGATCCGTAGCCGCCTGCTGCAGATGTCTGCCTCTCATGTCTCCTGACTGCAGCTGGTTTTTCTCCCTAACGACGTCTCGGTTCCGGCCTCCACATGTGCAGCGGTGCTGCCGCCTCTCTGTGGCTTCCTGCAGTTTAAACACAACCGGGTTCTGATGGACAGAACCACCCGGGAAGCTTCCTGCTGCGTCACAGCGCCGTAACCCAGCGCCTCTCATGGTTTCCTGCTAATCACCAGAAACCGCTGCAGAAATATGACAACAAGCCGACATGATGAAGCCATCAGGGTCTGACGGAGCCGGGTCATCGGCCCGGATGGACCGGTTCTGGTCCTGAGCCGGACCGGAGAGGATCCATTTCTGGGTTCTGATCGGCTTTCAAGGCTCAGACGTCGTTCTGCTGAACAAGCTGAACGTTTTGACCACCATGATGAAACGTGACTCAGTCTGACTCAAACTGAGGAGCGAAGATTCACCATCCAAATAAAATGAAATGAGGATTTTTACTGAATGAGCAGGACAAACTCCAGACAGACAGAATGAACCTCACTGAAACACCAGCAACGTCCAAAAACCGAAAACTCAAAGCTGAGCGACTTTATGAACCAGGAGAACGTTTCCTTACGTTTAGTCATCAGCTGGTCGAGGTAAGGAAGCCTGTGACGGCCATTTTTAGTCTGAAACATGAAAGCAGCGAGCTAGCAGGACGACTGGAACGTTTAAATCTACAGTTTAATGAGCTGCTGTTTACTGAATCAGATTATTTAATCTGATTAAAGAGTTTGGTTCATGTAGACCAAAGTTCAACAGAGACATCCGGGTCAGATGGATGATTATTAACTAGCAAAGATGGAGATTTTCCTTTTTTAAATGTTAGAAAAACATGAGATTCTTTGTTTTTACATTCTAGTTACTCAAAGATCAGCCGTGTAAATCATCAAGGTTCTGCTGAACCGCAGCACTCTGGATTCATGAACCTTGAACAGGAAGTGCTGAGTTTCTCATGCAGCAGAAGAAAGTTCCTGTGTCGTCATGGTTACATGTAACCACGGCAACGCTCCCATCAACAAGTCGTATCAAAACTAAGAGGAAACCACGAACTGTAGCACTTGGACTCCAGATGCACATGCTGGTCTGCTGGGTCAGTTAACGTCTCCGTCTCTGTCCAGGTGTCCTGCCTCAGCCACATCGCTGCCAACTACCTGAACGCAGGGAAGGAGGCCAAGCGCTGGGGGACGGCCCACGAGAGCATCGTACCGTACCAGGTAACCTGGAGAACCTGGAGAACCTGGAAAACTTAATTTTCTGTTGCTGCCATGTTGATGCTAGCTGGTCATAAAGTCAGGCTGAGGCAGCACAGTAGAAGGAAGAAACACTGCCACCTGCAGGTGGGAGTTGGCATTGCCTAAGCTCGATGCTTTTCGCAATTTCTACAGAAAATTTGAGATAAACTCAATTATATATTAGTGGGAAAAAATTCTGGGATCGTTTTTATTTGCATACATCTTTGCAATTGTGGAATAACATAATGGAGGGACTCATCAGTGAAACCTTAAATCTGTTTCCCTCCTGATGGTCCGGTCGACCCGGTTCTACTGGAACCAGAACATCTGCTCCACCTCCAGCTGTTGTGGTTCTGACCCAAACCAACCTGTTCCCCTCCTGGCCTGTGGGGGCGCTGCACCAAGAACCACTGAAGGAAACGACACAGAAACCTCTGAAGACACTGAGAGCAACTTCCTTCTTCACCAGATGGAAACAAGATGGAGGCGTCAGATTTTAGTGTTGGAGGATTTCTCTTTAGTCTTTGGCTGAAGACCAGGAGCCATTTTGCTGCTAGCGCTAGGCTAGCACGTTAGCTTTGGTTGTTTTTACCCAGAATGCTCTGTGCTGTAGTCCACTTCCTGCTTTTGGAGCGGAAGTGGACTACCTCTGGTCCACTTGGCGTTCACATTCAAACTGAACCAGAGTTCACTTAAACCGAACCCAGACCGAGGTTTGGAGGACCAGAGGTCAGAGGTCGGTTAGCGTACACGCCTCACCCACCGGAGTGGGGTCGAAGCGGACTGAACGGAGCTGTTGTAGATTCTCCTGCAGTCCTGAATGAAGTGACTCTCTGGTCAGCAGGGCTCTGACGGATGAGAGTCATGAAGTGAAACCAGGTTTCAGAACCGCAGGGTTGTGGGTCAGATTACCAGGTTCTGATCTGAAACTGGAAACAGCAGAGAGTCTTCCTCTGTGAGGAAGACGTTCCTCTCTGGTCTCCCAACAGATAAACTGTCAGTTCCTCCTCAGGTTTCTCTCCCTGTGAACTCTCCTCAGCCTCCATTCTTGTGGTCTTCTTCTCCGTCCAGCTCCCCAATCTAAACCCGCTGTGAACCGCCTTTCCCATCATGCAGCTCTCCTCCCTTCCTGGCCCGGGGCTGAGCGGATGAAAGCTCCGCGGCGGCTTCGCACATCACAGCAGTCTAAACAACAGGATTAGTGGTTCTGTGGTTTCTGCAGGAGGAGTCCAGACTTTCACATCTTGATCCTGCAGAACTGAGACACCAGAGTCTCTCGGCGCTCAGGGAGGGAAATCTGAAGATGTCCTGATGTTTGACCTTCACTGGTGTTTGACCTTGGACATGATGAGACAACTGTTCAGGTCCCTGTCTGGATCTGATCCAGTGAAAAACGTTAAAAAACAGATTTTTTCTTTGAAAATAGTTCAATGAATGACTGAAAGATGTTGATTCTGCCAAACCACAGAACTCTGACAGGATCAGAACCCGTTTACTGAAAGGGTCAGAACCGTTTACGGGTTCTGATCCTGTCAGAGTAGAGACAGAAACTAGACCTGTTGTGTTACTGGTTCCTGAAGACATTTTCTCTAGTTTATTTCAGCAGTTCAGAGTCACTGATTGGACCAGAGGTCATTTCATTTTGTTTGGACCTTTAGTCCAGGTGTGAGGAGAACCTGATGCGGACCACGGTACCAGACCCAAACCCAGGCAGACCGGCCCCGACCTGAACGAGGCGGCGGTTGGACTGAACCTGAAGCGTTTCTGCTTCATGTTCATCAACAAACCCGACATTTTCACATTTTATTTTTCATAAATGGTTAACAGTTTACTGTCTTAATGCACAAACACACGAACATTTAGTGCATTCAACAGAACCGACTCAGTGTGACGCTCTGCGCCTCCATGCTGCTGCACCTGGATTCTCCTGGATCTTCCTGGATCCTCCTGGATCCTCCTGGATTCTCCTTTATCTTCCTGGATCCTCCTGGATCTTCCTCTGTGTGGGATATTTCTACTCCAACCAGATTTAACTGGTTTGATTTAAAGAGTCTCCACTCCTTACTTTGACTGGACCGTGTCTCTGCTCAGTTTGCTGCTGAACTCTGACCCAGACAGGAAGTGAAAGTTCTGAGAGGTCCATAAGTTCTGCAGAACCTCAGAGTGGGAGTTCAGCCAGCAGGGGGCGCTGGTCTCTCCACTGGGACCCGTCTGCGGCCCAACATGTCCTCCACGTCCCCATGTGGACCAGGTTACCCAGAATCCCCCAGGGCAGCAGATGAAAGCGGCGCCGCGGCGACCAGAGGCTGGCGGTCTGCAGACACCGAGGGGGAGGAGGAAGAGGAGGAGGATGAAGAGGCCTCTGTTCCTGCAGGTTCCTCTGGAGGTTCTGGTTTCATTAAATCTCGTCTCGGTAAATTCCAGCTCCGCCTGCAGGGATCCAACCTGATAAAGGAGCAAACAGCCAGAGCTTCTGACCTGGTTCTGACCCGGTTCTGACGCTAATGAAGCTCCTCAAAGGTCAGATGAAGATCGCTCAGAGGAAGCAGAGACGGTTCTGATGGGTCAGCAGGTCCGTTTAGCAGAACCAACGGCGGTTCTGAGTAACCTGAACAGCTGTCAGAACCTCTCTGGTTCTGTCAGGTTCTGTCAGGTTCTTCCTGTCCAGATCATCAGAATCATCAGAGGTTCTGGTTTCATGTCTGAATGTTTTTAGAGTTTTGTTTTCTGATCCTCCAGGTTTTGGTTCTGGTTCTGATCCAGACCTGAACTGCATTATAGTTCTGAAGCTCTCTGCTGGTTCTGTGAGAAGCAGTGCTAGGCACCGCTAGCTAAAGTGTTAGCTCTGCTTCGCTGTGACTTCAAAATAAGAGCATGAATCAGAACAGGAAGTTGAATAAATTTAGAATTTATCCAGTTTAATTTAGCTAAGCTAAGTACGCTAAAGGTTTCCAGAGCTAACACTAAAGTCTAAAATTAGCTTTAGCCGATTAGCAGAAGTTTCACTCCGCTGGTGGAAAGTTTTCAGACAGACTGATGAGTAGAGTCCAAGTTCTGGTTCTGATCCGGGTCAGTCTGTGGTTCCTCTCAGTGTCTGCTTTGTGTCTGCAGGGCTTCAGAACCAGAGACGGACACCTGGTTCTGGCTGCAGCCAACGACAGGCAGTTTGTCACGGTGTGCCAGGTGGGTTCTGTTCAGCTTGGCTTGGTTCTGACCCGTTTCCTCAGATAGTTTTAACTCTCTTCTACTAGATCTAATGACCCTCGGTTCTGGTTCCAGACCGGTTCTGTTTGAGTCTTCAGGTTAAAATTTGTGGAACCAGTCCGGTTCTGGTTCTGGTTCCAGGCTGATTCTGGTTCCGGACCGGTTCTGGACTGGGCCGCTGTGTTGAAACCCTCTGGTGTCTCACAGTTTAACTGAGACTCCGTCTGTTTGGACCTGCAGGTTCTGGAGCTGCAGGATCTCGCTGCCGACCCAAACTACAGAACCAACCAGCTGAGGGTCCAGAACCGGAAGCAGCTGTTGCAGATTCTGTCCCAGAGGTTTTGTTTGGGCCGTTGGTTGGACCCGGTCTGGGCCCGTGTGGCGGCCGGGTCACAGTCTGGTTCTGTTTGCCAACAGGTTCCTGCAGCAGAACTCTGCTGATTGGCTGAGGAGGTTCCAGGGCTCAGGTGTTCCGGTCGGACCAATCAACAGCATCCAGGAAGTGTTCTCAGAGCCGCAGGTCAGTGCTGAGACGGGCGTGTCCCGATGTTTCCTGTCCCGCATGGACATCTGGTTCTGATCGGGTTCTGATCAGGCTGGTAGGTTCTCTATGGAGATGAACTGGACCAAATTTTGCTCATAAAAAGTCTTTAAAACAGAAAAAAGTTCAGAACTGTTCTCACATTGAGGAGGCGGGGCCTCATATTAAAGGGGCGGGGCTTCAACGCCAAGGAGGGATGATGGGGGATGATGGGAAATTGTTTTCAAAATGCAGCAAAAATCATGTTTTTCTGCTCAGATTTGTGTGGTAGAGTTTTGATGGTAACCCTCCCGACCCCATCAGGGACAAAGGGTGAGCAGAAAATGGATGGATGGATGGATGGATGGATGGATGGATGGATGGATGGAGTACTGATGGTGGTTTAAAGATGTTTTCCTGGATGCAGGGTGAGCTGTCGGCCATGATGCCACTCCGTCTGTCATCATCTTTGAAACTGCAAACAACCCAAAAAACTTGAAACTTGATAAAACTTTATATTTTGAAACTTTTTTTCAGTGTCATAATTATTTTTCCAATTAACTTTTTTTTTAAATGTGAATTTTTGGCACTGATTTAGCTCTGTATTTTCATTCCTGGTTGCGTCAGTCGACCATTTTGGCCTGATTGTCTGAACATCTGTGGTTCTGCTGGTTCCGTCTGACATGATGATGATCTGTTGGCCAGTTGGACCACCATATCCAGTGAAACCAATAAAACCAGTAAAACCAGTGGAACCAAGGAAATCAGTTGGCTAGTTTTAATCCGCAGCATTTCAAACTGGACTCTGGTTTCCTAACCAGCATCACCTCCCAGTCTTAATCCTGGATCGTTCACTTTAATCAACCAGAAGAGCTTTCTGGATGAAAACATGTTGCCTTGGCAACTGACAGGATGTGATCACATGACCAGTTGGTTGTCCTGTCACTGAAAGGTCAGAGGTCGTGCTGCACTGCGTTCACCTGCAGTTATTTACCCATAAATCAGAAGATTTCTGTTAGCATGTTTCTCCGTATGGATGGATGGATTCTGACTGGGTTCTGGCTGGGTTCTCATTGGGTTCTGACTGGGTTCTGGCTGGGTTCTCATTGTGTTCTGACTGGGTTCTCACTGGGTTCTCATTGTGTTCTGAGTGGGTTCTCACTGGGTTCTGAGTGGGTTCTCACTGGGTTCTCACTGGGTTCTCACTGGGTTCTGAGTGGGTTCTGAATGGGTTCTGGCTGGGTTCTCACTGGGTTCTGAGTGGGTTCTCTCTGGGTTCTCACTGGGTTCTGAGTGGGTTCTCTCTGGGTTCTGAGTGGGTTCTCACTGGGTTCTCACTGGGTTCTGAGTGGGTTCTCACTGGGTTCTGAGTGGGTTCTCTCTGGGTTCTGAGTGGGTTCTCTCTGGGTTCTCACTGGGTTCTCACTGGGTTCTGAGTGGGTTCTCTCTGGGTTCTGAGTGGGTTCTCAGTGGGTTCTCTCTGGGTTCTCACTGGGTTCTGAGTGGGTTCTCTCTGGGTTCTGAGTGGGTTCTCACTGGGTTCTCTCTGGGTTCTCACTGGGTTCTCACTGGGTTCTCACTGGGTTCTGATTGTTGACTCCAGAAACTCTAAACTGTCCCTCCATGTCCCAGTGCTGCATCCAGTTAAGTGAATCTCTGAGCCCGCCTCTTTCACAGTAACTCCTGCTCTGAGCCAATCAGAGGGCAGCATGGGTCAGTAGCCCCTCCCTTCAGCTCAGGCCCTGCTCTGAGCCAATCAGAGGGCAGCATGAGTATGTAGTCCCTCCCCTTTGTTGTTCACCATCTGAACCTGGATCAGTTGCTCTTTTGGCCACAGGGAGGCGCTGCAGACCCTGCAGAGGTAGTGGAGGATGGGTCAGGCTGCAGGTGGTTCTCTGATGGTTCTGCTCGATCCTTCAGTCGGATCAGAACTGTCCACTTCCGGTCCCTCAGCTCATCTGAGTGCAGGAAAGCAGCTCCCAACACCACTTGCTGCTGCGGCACGTTAAACCGTGACTCAGAGAGAGTGTGTGTGTGTGTGTGTGTGTGTGTGTGTGTGTGTGTGTGTGTGTGTGTGTGTGTCAGACCGGCCCATCTGCCTCTGAGCTCCAACTTGATTTCCACCAACTTTCTCTGTAACTCAACCCAGGCTGGTTCTGAGAGGTCCTGGATGTTTCATTAAGGCAGAGTGAGGCATGCTGGGAAATGAAGGCAGAGCCTGTCATCCTGAACCAGGTCTTTGTTCTGGAACGGAGTTTCTGGTAGAAAGTCTGGGATCTCCCAGCAGCTGCTGCAGAGAATCACAGCCAGAGAAGAACTGATTCTTTTTACCTGCAGAGGAAATCCTCCTGCTGGAACCCAGCATGGAGACCCGCTGGTTCTGGATGGTGCAAGGTCCAGTTTCATTCATTTCAATTCATTCTGATTCAGTTCAGTTTGGTTCGTTCTGATTCAGTTCCTTCTGATTCAGTTCTTTCTGATTCAGTTCTTTCTGATTCAGTTCAGTTTGGTTCGTTCTGATTCAGTTCATTCTGATTCAGTTCTTTCTGATTCAGTTCAGTTTGGTTCTTTCTGATTCAGTTCATTCTGATTCAGTTCGTTCTGATTCAGTTCTTTCTGATTCAGTTCAGTTTGGTTCGTTCTGATTCAGTTCTTTCTGATTCAGTTCAGTTTGGTTCATTCTGATTCAGTTCTTTCTGATTCAGTTCAGTTTGGTTCGTTCTGATTCAGTTCATTCTGATTCAGTTCTTTCTGGTTCAGTTCAGTTTGGTTTGTTCTGATTCAGTTCGTTCTGATTCAGTTCTTTCTGGTTCAGTTCAGTTCCAGATCTTTCTGGCTTTATTTGATTTGTCCCAGCTGGCAGCAGAGGAGCGTTGGATAAATCTACCTGGAGCATCTCGGCTGCACTTCCTGCCTTCGTCTGTAGCAACAGGAAGCTGGGAGTTCAACCCTGTAGTGACTCTGCTAGCGCCTTGCTGAAGGGAACTACGAAATCAGGATGCTGCTGGTCCTGGTCCTTCTGGATTTGAACCGGCCACCCGGTCCAGAGTTAAACTGGATCAGACCGGTTTGTAGAGCTGAAACTCCTGACTGGATGGGTTTTAGGGAAGGTTCTGGGAAAAAGTCCAAACGTTTAGATCCATTCAGAAGGTTCTGCTGCTTCTCCTGAACTGAAACAACGTTGTCAGTGTTTCAATGATTCGTTTGGATCCAAGAACCCAGAGAAACTCCAGGAAACCGGAACGCCGTCTGCTCCGACCTCGGATCAACGCTTCACCTCAACGCTGGCTGATTTCTCTAGTTTAACCTTTGACCCTCTGCTGGATGAGCCGGGTCTCTTCCTGTGGTGTTGGAGTTCCTCAGGTCGCGTTTGGACCTTCTGCTGCCAGTGGCTCTGTTTGCTCTCCGCTGTGGAAAAAGCTTTATTAGCGTCTGGATCGTGTCGCCTCCCAGCCGGCTGTCAGCCTCCTGGAGCCGGTTCCAGCTGGAGGTGAGAGGAGAGGCAGAGCGGCATCCATCATGAGCAGCAGACGGAGCGCCGTCCTCAGCCTGTCAGCAGGTGGACATAAAGGAGACGGAGGCGAGACGGAGAACTCCTTAATGTCCGATTAGCACCAGATTTATCAGGCGTGGCGGCATTCCTCTGCAGCTGGACTCATCCTTCACCGCGCTGAAGGCCGGATCTACCTGAACGCCCTGAGGAACGCCAGCAGAGCAGATGGTCATGTCGATGATCGCTGTTTCTGATAACGGACATTCTGCAGCTTCCTGGTCTTTTCTCTCCTGGCCAGCAGGGGGCAGCACTCCGCTGACACAGACTCTGGGCCGCGGTTCCCTTCCAGCTGATGGATCACCTTTCCTAACTGCTGGATGGCTGTGGCAGCGCTCTGCTGGTTGTTGGAGCGCTGCATCAGGATTGGCTGGATTTAGAGTCCTGCTGACAGAAACCTGAAGCTGACCCGGATAAACCGCAGGATGACGACCCAACGCTCTGGGGAGACATGGCTCCGCTCCAGATGAGAGCCGGTCTGACGGAGACGGAGCTGGTCTGGGACAGGAGACCTGTGGTGGACATGACGGGCTTCAGACGTTAAATAAAACCATTACCATCTCAGACCTCCATGATGGAGACAGATGGAGGACAAAAGAAGGACCCACTGAGGGACATGTGGACCTGCTGCACTTCCTCATTAGAAACCTGAACAGCAGGGGGCAGACTCATTTAGGACCTTCATAAATCAGCAGAAGAAGAAACGCTGACCCTGGTTCCACGAAGCGGTTCAGGAAGAATCTTCTGGATCATCTCCTTCTGGATCTACTGCACCTCATTGAGGAAACGGGTCCATTCGGTCCGGTCTGGTGGTACCTGCAAACCTCCCTGTCTCCTCCTCACATCAGTGTCTTGGTTCTGGTTCTGGTTCAGGCCCAGCTCTGTGGTTTTCCTCTGGCGGTTTGGAAGGCGTTCAGCTTGTTCCTCTGCTGTGAATCTGAGGCTGAGCAGATAAATGGCGGCTGTGACATCACGGCGAGCGGCGCTAGCGCTGAGCGAGCGGATCGTAACTCAGCAGCAGAGGGAGTAAAACCAACATGTGAGCGAGATGTTCCTCTGCTCGGCGGGAGATCCATCATTGCAGATAGCAATCCCAGATGATCCCGTCTGACGGCTCCACTGTGTGGGCCGGCCGCAGCAGATTTATGGGTCCGCTCAAAGGTCCGCCAGCCGCACGGATCTCCTACTGAGTCGTTTAGCAGAACCTGGAGGTTCTGAAGGCTGAGGACAACATGGAGCTAATGGTGGTGCTGCAGCGACGCTTCAGCAAGGAGACGCAACAACGACAACAAGCTGAAACCATGGAAACCAAAGAGACGCAGCAACAACGAGCTGAAACCATGGAAACCAAAGAGACGCAGCAACAACGAGCTGAAACCAGTCCACTGGTCTCTGCTGGAACAATGTTATAATCATCATGATCCGAGATCCGAAGATCATCTGTTTCTTTGTTTGTGTTCATTTCAATCAGAGCGACCTCTGAACTGTTTGAGTAAACAAATGAACAAACGAATGAACTGAGTGTGTTTCTCTTATTCTGATACAGACGGATGGATAAGGGTCATTATAAGGTCACCAGTAGGGCCATAACATCACCAGTTACATGGTTAGGGTTACTAATGGAGCATCATGGTCACTGTTGGGGCCGTAGAGTCGCTGACTGGGTCGCTGAGGTCAGCAATGTTGACGTTATTCACTGGTTGCTGGTCGCTGGTCCTACCTGGTACCGGCTCAGTGTTTGGGTCGCCTGATGAAACCTACATGTCCCAACGATGCCATGTGACACGTTTGGTCTCGACCTAAGCTGTGAGATGAAACCTGAGTCTCCTGACTCCTCTCTCAAACCGCTGATGTCCCGTCCTCAGTGTGGACCCAGCCGTCTTCGGTCCTGTCTTTGAGTCTGAACTGTTTAGGACTGAAGGAACCTTTTGGACGACAGAAGAAATGTCTTCCAGGAACAAGAGGTTGAGGATTTCAGATGCTGATGGTGACGGGGTTAGGGTTAGGGTTAGGGTTAACCCTGTGGGGTTAACGGGAGTTTCCCACTTGCTGCTGGTTTTCTCCAGAACCAGACAGTAGAAATCTGATATTTTCTGTTTTCTCTCACCATCAGATCTAAACAGATCTGTGTTTGATTGCTTCAGAGCTTCAGGATCGATTAGTTTCAGACTGAAACCCGACTGTGACTCCTGAGGTAACGGACACGCTCATGAACTTTGACCTTTTCACTTCCAGCTGCTGCTAATCTTCACAGCCGGGACAGAAGTTCTGTTGAGGATCGTCTAAACTTTCAGATTTGTTGACCAAACATGACAGCCTCCATTCAGCAGCAGAGGTCTGTGCAGCATGTTGACACAGAGAAGAAGCTGCTTATTATTCCCTCTAGTTGCTCCTCCCGTGACCTCTGACCTCACATTACTCACATTACCTCTGTTTGGTCTGCGAGGAGCTTTAGTGTCGGTCCTGCAGACTCCAGATGTGACATTCGCTGACGCTTTGAGGGAATCCGTAAATTAAAGGTGTCAGAAGCCTGTGGGCAGTTCGGGGATATATTTCTGCTGCGCTGCAGGTCTAGAAGGCCTGGAAGGCCTGGAAGGCCTTCTGCTGGAATCAGTCCGGTCCATGAAAGCTTCCCAGATGTTGTCCGCTCTGCCTGAGCGAGGCGGAGCGGCGAAGACACTGCTGTCGCTCTGGAAGAAGAATCACCTCGGCTCTGACTCCGGTACGGCTTCCTGAAAAAACCTGGAGCTCCCAGTCCATCTCCATGCTGCTTTCCAGGAACACCGAGGTTCTGGTTTGATTTACGGCTCCCAGAAACGAAATGATTCAGTTGTTTGGTTCCAGCGTGGATCTGGATCATCCGCCCTGTCCTCCCATCTCTTCATCACGCTGCGGTCCTCAGGAGGAAGCTCTGACGCGGAGCCGGATAATGGATGGAGCTGACATCGGCCGGGAGGGAACGCTCTCTGGTTACGCTGCGACCCAGCTGGAGGTCAGAGGTCACTCTGGGACTGAAGCTGCTCGCCGCGTTTCCCTCCGGTTCACCTGCTGAAGCCGGTCGAGTGTCTGGGCAAACGATGTGGACGGTAACCATGCCAACGGGACGGAGAGGAAGGACAGGAAACAATCAGAAGGAAAACCTCAGCGATCCCTGGAATCTGCTGCACGACATCTGGGAACGAGAGAGAAGCTGCTGTGACGAAGTCCAGATACGCAGAGAGAACAGCGTCAGGACGCGCTAACCTGTCAGCTAACGAGAGATAAATATCAGAAATATGTCAGGTAGAGAAACAGCTCAGCCTGAAGGAACCCAGCGATTAACCAAGATGGCCGCCTGAAGGAACCCAGCGATTAATCAAGATGGCCGCCTGAAGGAACCCAGCGACTAACCAAGATGGCCGCCTGAAGGAACCCAGCGATTAATGAAGATGGCCGCTTGAATAACCCAGAGACTAACCAAGATGGCCGCCTGAAGGAACCCAGCGATTAACCAAGATGGCCGCCTGAAGGAACCCAGCGATTAATGAAGATGGCCGCCTGAATAACCCAGCGATTAACCAAGATGGCCGCCTGAAGGAACCCAGCGATTAACCAAGATGGCCGCCTGAAGGAACCCAGCGACTAACCAAGATGGCCGCTGCACAAGACTTCTGGACGAGGAGACCACAGCATGATGGAGGAAACTGAATGCCTCTAACCAAATGAAAAGCACGGTGGTGGAGGAGTGATGATTTAAAACAGAGGGACAGAATCTCCTCTGTTTACCAAAATATTCAGTTCATTTTCTGTCACCATTTTCACAACTTCTCTTCTCTTCACAGTAAAGAATCATTTCATCTCAATCACAGATTCCAGTCGATGAACTAAGATCAGTTTATTATTCAGGTTTCTAAGCAGAGCATCATGTCACTGAAGTACAGCTTCACTCCTCCTGACCAGCAGGGGGCGACAGTGGAGAGGAACCAGAACTGGGCTCGGTACCAGTGGTCGTCTGCATCGATCAACTAACCAAACTGATCTAGGAGTAATTTCTATAGAGAAAAGCAAATGTTAATGATTAGGTGATGGCAGCAGCCAATGCCCGCCTCCAGGAAGGAATCAGCCAATCAGAAGGCCGGGCCAGGTGGAGCTTCTGGAGAGAAAAATAGGATTGTGGGAAATGAAGGATTTTGTAGGAAGTGTGACTGAAATGTCAGCAGCTGAAAACATCTGGGTGGAGGGAAAGAACCGGACTGAAACAGCTCAAGTGGCTAAAAGAGGAAATTTCTCATCACCAGTTTGGGACGATTTAGGATTTTCAAACCAAAAATCGAATTAATTATCAATATCAAGTGACATGGAGTGCTTTTGTTGTGGTGTTTGTTCCAGCAGTAAATGCAAGCCGAGGCCACGCCCCCTCTGGCCCGAGCTAGCGTTAGCGTCTACCTGCTAGCTGGTCGGGACCAGCTCTCAGGCTGATGTAAGCAGCAGCTGCGGCGCCGCTCCTCCAGCAGCTGGCGGCTAAATCAGGCTGAGGTAACGGGCCGGGCGGCGCTGCGTGTCGGAGCGCAGGATGTGCAGCTCGCCGTCGGACCTGCTGTGTTTGTTGGAGCGGCTCCTCCAGGTTCCTGGCTCTGCAGATGTTTGTCCTCGTGCCCAAACGTCTCCGGATTCCCAGGGCTGCTGGGAGGTTGTGTGAGGACACAGACGGGATGATTCACTCCGATAGGAGCTGCCTCCTCCATGTGATTCCCTCTTTTATTTGTGCTCAGAGAGAGGGAGAGACTTCCTGTTTTCCTCCTCCTTTTCCTGCACTTTGCTCCCTTTCTTTTCCTTTTTTTGCTTCACTCTTTTCTTTCTCTGTTTCTTTTGCTCCACTTTGGATTTTCTTCTTAAATCAGTTTTTGACACATTTCCACCTCCATGACTCACTTTGTCCCCAGTTTTCCCTTCGTCAAACGCAGATCGTTCTCCGTCTGAGCTGCTGAATTAAATCTGAGGAACAGTGTAATATATCAAAGGAACTTTTTAATACCATTCAATCTTTTTCTAATGGTCCAAAGACAAACTTTGTATTTTGTTGTTTTATGGAGCAGAGCAGCAAAAATGAAGCATTCTTATGAAATACAAACAAAACAAAATTGGTTTTAAAGATTTTTTACTAAGCATGTACTGATATTGATTCTCCTGTTAGTGATATTTACTCCCTACACTTTCCGCACCGCCTTCATTGTTTCTCTGCTTCAGCTAAACACCCAGAATCCTTTGCTCCATCACTGTCACATGATCTCAGATGTCACCTGACCAACTCCCGTCCCGTCGTTTAATAAAAAGAATAAAAAGATTGAATTAAAACAGCATCCAAAGTTCTGAACATCCTCCATAGTTCAGTCCGTCCTCTGGACACAGAGCGAGACTAAAATCATTTGATGATTTAACTAAACAAAGATGTTTTTACAGTAAGAGATTGTGATTGAATAACGATGTTCTCACTCCTGATGGTCCGGTCGACCCAGTTCTACTGGAACCAGAACATCTGCTCCACCTCCAGCTGCTGTGGTTCTGACCCAAACCAACCTGTTCCCCTCCTGGCCTGTGGGGGCGCTGCACCAAGAACCACTGAAGGAAACGACACAAAAACCTCTTAAGACACTGAGAGCAACTTCCTTCTTCACCAGATGGAAACAAGATGGAGGCGTCAGATTTTTCTCTTTAGTCTTTGGCTGAAGACCAGGAGCCATTTCTGCTGCTAGCGCTAGGCTAGCATGTTAGCTTTGGTTGTATTTACCCAGAATGCCCTGTGCTGTAGTCCACTTCCTGCTTTTGGAGCGGTCTCCGGTCCGCTTGGCGTTCACATTCAAACCGAACCAGAATTCATTTCCACCGAACCCAGACTGAGGTTTTTAGGACCAGAGGTCAAAGGTCGATTAGCGTTCACACCTCAGCAACCGGACCAGACTTTGACTAGACAGAGGGACTGGAGTCGGGTTGAAGCGGACCGGACCTGGTTCTGTTTTTGGGAACTTGTGGTCAGATGTCTGCAGTAGAATGAAAAGCTAATAGGACAGATTTCTCTCCTTTCGCTTGTTGAGGCTTTCAACATGTTGATCTGCAGGTTTCCTGATTTCTTTCTGATTTCCTGTTTAAACGTGTGTTGGAGCGTGTGGACAACATCAAGTTCCTGGGCCTCCACATCACGTCTGACCTCTCCTGGAACACAAACACCTCCCACCTGGTGAAGAAAGCACAACAAAGGCTCTTCTTCCTCAGGAAACTGAGACGGGCTGGACTTTCCTCACGGCTGCTCGTGAACTTTTACAGGGCGACGATCGAGAGCATCCTCTGCCTCAACATGACTGTGTGGTATGGTAGCTGCACAGCACTGGAGAGGAAACAACTGACACGGGTGGTGAGAACAGCACAAGGCATTGTGGGATGCCCCCTCCCAGACCTGGACTCCATTTACATAGGCCAGGTCAAGAAGAGAGCTGGATCCATAGCCATGGATTCCAGCCACCCGGGCCACAGACTGTTTGTGCCGCTGCCATCAGGCAAGCGGTACAGGAATATACGGACTACAACAAATAGACTGAGAAACAGTTTCTTCCCCACAGCCGTCAGAGCCATTACTCCCTGCCGCCCCCCCCTCCCACACATATCATAACCTCGCAGTCACACATACATATCCCCCACCCCCACACAGCCATATTGTTCTGCACTTTGCACTGTCACATCATCTGCATTTTGCCATAATTGGACCTGCTGCTACTTCTTTGGTGTGGTTGAGTGCCTTTAGTTAATTTTAGTTGTATATATTGTTATTATTATTATTGTGTGTTTGCTTATTTATACTGTATATATTTGACCTTTTGCACGGGAGCTGCAATGGAAATTTCGTTGAATTCTGTTCAATGACAATAAATGCTATCTATCTATCTATCTATCTATCTATCTATCTATCTATCTATCTATCTATCTATCTATCTATCTATCTATCTATCTATCTATCTATCTATCTATCTATCTATCTATCTATCTATCTATCTATCTATCTATCTATCTATCTATCTATCTATCTATCTATCTATCTATCTATCTATCTAAAGCTTCCTTGTCTTTAATTGGTCAAAGTGAGCGGCTCTTTCTGGATCTGTGGTCAGGTTTCCTGTCTCTGTTTTTATGTGACGTTGTGTGAAGCAGAAGCAGCATCTCGCTGGTCCAAAGCTGATGTCTGTTTGGTGTGGATCGATGCAGATCCTCCTGGCAGCCTCCAGAGGGCGTCTGCTGCGTTGCTTCCCGTGTTCAGAGCCTGGTTCTGATTGGTTCATTGACTGGCTTGTTGTCTTGGGAAGCGTCTCTCCGAGTGAAGAACGACTCGTGCTGACCCGACCGGACCTGTAGCGCTGCTGCTGTGAGCGGACGCTTTGGGATCAGGATCTGGAATCGGACCCAGCTCCGCTCTCTGCTCGCTCCGCGGGTTTGCCGGAGCTGGAATGCAGCGAAGCATAGTTTGGTTTGTGAGCCATAATCAAATCAAAATGTGTCTGCATACTTTCCCATGGGGAGCGGAGGAGCGGAGGAGGGGGTCCAATTAAACGGTGACACTCGGAGAGAATGGCAGATAAACAGATGGATAATCATCAGGAATGGCTCAAACAAAGGCCGCAGGAGCGAGAGGAGGGCGGCCGCTGGTATTCTGGGTTATTTTTGGACGTTTTCAGAAGCAGAAACGTGTTTTTACGTAACTCTGCATCAGGCTGCAGCTAACGAGCTAACATACCAAAATGTTTCAGGACGGAGACGGAGAGTGGGAATAATGCGGAGTCACATCTGTGGCTCATTAGGCTGACGACACCTTTTAATTCCAGCTCTCATTACGGCCGGAACGACGGGACCGCGCTCCGAGCCGCTTCCCGGTCCAGCAGGAAGCTTTGGAGGAGCGGATAATTAGGAGAGATCTGCTTTAGCATCAGACTAATTGAAGGCTGAGCGTCGTGTTTACGGACTCACCAAAACAAGTTTAAACATCCTGCTGCTCATTTAAACCCCTCAGAGCTGTGATTGGTGGAACAGCAGCCAATCAGGGCCCAGAGCTGATCAGTTCCTCTCAGGTCTGCAGCCATGTTCAGCTCCTTCACCTTCATGATCCGGTTCACATCAAACCGAGTTCGGCTGCTGCTGAGCGTTTCCATGGAGACGGGGGGTCACAGGGCCGCTGCACACACAGTGACACACACACACACACACACACACACACACACACTCTGACCCGGCGGTAATCTGTTTCCCAAAACGTTCCACACGCCAAAGTTTCCACTTCAGACAAACTTAAATACTCAGGCTGTGAAAGATAAACAGAACCAGAACCTCCTGCTGGATAACTGGACCTTAACAGGATTACAACCTGCTGCACAACGCGGCGCTGAGTCACCATGGAGGAGTCAGCCGGTCCAGACCTGCTGGACCCGACCAGAACCAGACCTGGACCAGGGCCAGGTCAGCTGTAGCTCTGACTGAACCTGTCCTGTCGTGAACCAGAACCTGCCGATCCAGACGGATCAGTGTTTCCATGGAGACGGGGGTCACAGGAACGGCGCTCTGGTCAGGAGGTCTCACTCAATCCGACTTTTAAAATGTCACAAAGCAGAAAATGTGAATTAGTCGTTTCCATCTGCTTTTCTGGAGAGAACAACCAGGTTGGACAGGAAGTGATGTCATCAGATGGTGGCGCTACGCGTGGCTGTGATGAACAGGAAGTGGAAGCTGCTAACTAGCATGTAGCGAGTTGATGCGATGCTTCAAACTGAGCATAAAAAGTGATGGGAACATAAAACAGGGCCGAGTTTCACTTGATTTATTGTTGGTTTTGTCCCTGAACGTCTCTGAGGTGTTTATGTTCGGCTGAGCAGCCTGAGGATTAACGTGACTGAAGATCGCCTGTCAGAGTCTCCTCTGCATCGTCTCTGAAGGATAAAAGCTTTTTCTCCAGGAGGAAAATTAAACAAGAAGAGAAACACAAAACCCTGAGTTTGACAGAAATCTGCTCAGATCGTGGCCTAGTTAAAGTCCGGTCCAGACTCAATCTGAACCCTGTTGACAGATGAAGTTCCCATCCTGCAGCCTGTTGGCCCTTCCAGCAGAGACTCCCGCCGCACCAATCAGATTCAGCACCCGTCCATCAGAGTCTTTATCAGACATATTTATTAAACTGTGACTTTAACCCCTGCTGCACCAGGTGAGTCCTTCACGGCGACCTCACGTTGACCCCGGGCAGCAGACGAAGGGGACGTGTGGGATATGTAATCATTAGAAGGTGCGATGCTGCAACATAGATCTGATTTAAATAGACAGCAGCCGCCATGCAAATCTGCTGGATGAGCGTGAGATGCTCCCTGATCCGCTGGGAGATGAAGCTCATCCAGCAGAGACATGATGCATGTTTACGACCTGCTGCAGGTTGGAAATGCATCGCTGCACCTGGAAGGCCCAACATGGCCACAGGTTCTTCTTCATCGTGAAGCCGGTCGGTTCGGTTCTGGAACCTCTTATTGTCTCTGACTGGTTCTGTCAGTCGGTTCTGGTTTTAGAGGAATCCTCAGAGGTTTGGGTTTGATTCAAAAACCAAACAAATGTTCAAAACTGAGAGCTCAGTGATGCTAACTCCCACCTGCAGGGGGCAGCGTTTCCACCGCTGCCTCAGCCTTATCGATGTGGCGAGTAACAAAATCCAGCTGTTTAAGTTCAAAGAATAAAAATGTTTCTTTTTAGATATTTTTGTATCTTTTATCCAAAGCAACACAAAGTCAGCGATTCTGATCCAGAAGCTATCGTGAGCTCCTGGAGGGCCGACCTCAGGTCCAGTGGTCCGTCCTCAGTGTGATGGTCCGGCCTGTTCTAACGGGGTCCAGACAGAACCGGGTCGTCTCATGTCAGGAACTAAACTGGAATAAAATCAAGGAAGTTAGTAGTCTGTGTAGTTCACTGGGACCCAGAGGACAGACTCTCAGGTTTGGACTGGGAGGAAGCCAGAGTACCCAGAGAGAGTCCAGCCATCCACAGGGAGAGCGTTCTGACAGGGACGGCCTTGACCTTTGAACCCAGGAGCTCGTTGCTGCTCCGCATCGTCACCCTGAATAAAGATCATCAGTCACTTCAGGAACTACAGATTCTCCTTCTGTGTTCATCAGCCAGCTGAAGCCGTAGCTTCCTAGTCCTGATCTCCATCTGACCCCTGCTGCCGTTCCAGCTCCTCTTTCCGTCCCAGCAGGCCGCTGGAGAAACTTTCTGCCGTTCGGTTTATTATTTCCACTGACAAATTACATTTTGAGGGAAATCTAATGCAAATGTGGCCGTACGCTCTGTCCACAGAAACCATATCCATGTCTCCGCTGGGCTTGTTTGAACACAGCAGATGTAAATTTAGACTCCGCTGCTCGCCATGCAAATCCACAGGTGGGTCCAGTTTAAAAGGAGCATGTGGTGAGATGTTCGAGAAACGAAAAGCCCAAATTACAAACAGGAGAGCCTCTTAATGCAAAACCACCAGAGGATAGATGGTGTTTAGATGCAGCGGCGCAGTGGATGAGATCGAGGTGCGTAAAACCAAAAACACCGTTTATTTTTCAGTAAATTTAAAAGCTGATGTCTGTTTACAACAACTCTTAACACTTACCACATCATTAATCCTCCTGTTTGTTGATCAAAAACCTGAACTTTAGTGTGCTTTCAGATTGCCTCGTTCCTCAGTGACGCATCTTCTGAGAATTTATCATTTACCAAACTGAGAACGGATGTAAACTGAAGGTTCGACACCAGGCAGAGCGTTAATTTGGGCGTGAGAAAGAATCATCAGACTGTTAGAACCGAACAGGTTACGTAAGACGACATGCAGCTTCTGATGTGCCAAAGTCAGTCAGCAGCGTGGCGGTTATAACAGGAACTATTTCTGGTTTAATTCCTGCAGAATTTGTAAAAACGTCCAGAATTGGTGACAATGGGTTCTGTTGGGTCCAACTCCACGTTGGGATTCGATCCCAGTTTCTTCCTGAACGGCATCACGGCTCTGCTGGCCTCCAACGTGCTGCTGGGTCTGTCGGCCAACGGCTACGTGGCCTGGATGATAGCGAGCGAATCCATCGTCTCGGAGCTCTTGGCCCTCAACCTGGCCGTCGCAGAGATCCTCTTCGGCTGCTCGTCTTTCTACGTCATGCTCCACTTCCTGCTCAGGATGTCCGAGGCGGTCGGGGTTCTGGTTCTGAAGCTGTTCCTGCAGCTCATGCTGATTTCTCGGCCGCTCTTTCAGACCTGCATCTGTCTGGAGCGTTACATGGCTGTGGTCCATCCCACCGTCTTCATCAGATAAATTCAAGAGAGAACTGCAGAAGGACCAGAGTTATTAGACGTGTGTAACGGTAGAGTTCCTCCAGACCGGACCCAGATATCGGTACTGGTCTGGTTCTGGTGTCTCAGGTGTTTCTGGTCTCATGTCGGTGTGTGTCTGATTCTTCCTGCTTGCAGGCTGAAACCTCTGCGGTACCGTTTGGGTGTCTGCCTGTTCGACTGGCTGCTGATCCTGCTGGACTTCATGTTTCCCTTCCTCAGCCCGTCTCTCACCGTCTCTGCTTGCTACCTCATAGCCAAGTCCCTGCTCTTCCTGTCCAACTTGTCTTACTGCGGCGTCCGAGTCCTGCTGGTCCTGCAGCAGCCGGGTCCGGGCGACGGCTCCCGCAGCGCTGTTAGCTGGAGTGCCATGAAGAGGAAGGCCTTCAAGGTGATCATCATCACCCTGGGGTTCAACAGCGCCACCCAGCTGCTGCAGATCCTCATGCTGGGCCCAACCGTCCTCACCGCGTCTCTGCTGCTCATTCTGCAGCTCACGTTGTTCGCCCTCTCCATCAGCATCACCAGCAGCTTCATCACTCCTCTGCTGTTCCTGCACAGAGCCGGAAAGCTGCCCTGCATCAACTTCTAGCTGCTGCAGCCGCAGAGACCCAGTCAAAGTTCCTGCCGCAGCCCGAGCCGTGGAAAAACAACCTGTTCACAAACAAAACAATAAATTTCCCCAGAAACCTGATTCATTCTTCCCAATGATCCGTGACTGTTTTTTTGGGAAATGCTAATCATTCCCATATTTTCTGTTTTCAGGCCTCTTCACTTGGGAATTTGTGACGAGTGACTAGAGACTAACATTAGCTTTTATTGAGCCTCGAGGGCTCCCGTAGATTCATCCCTGAGCAGCTGAACGTTCCTGGTTCCTGTTGAAACGAGAAAATTCCTTCCTGTTATGACGGCTGTGATCCAGACCGATAAACGCATCACTTCCTGTTATGACGGCTGTGATTCGGACCAATCAGGTATCAGGGTTGGTACCTGGTGATGTTGGTCTCTGGACGCCGGCGTCTGAAGACGGGACTGAAGGACAGACGGAGGTCAGAGACGGAGATTCATGGTGGAAACTTTCCAAACAGATGAACTTTAACCCCTGACCCAGTGAACCCTAGTCCCACTGGTCCCAGTACTCCCAGTGTGGGATGTAGTGAAGGAACTGGTGGAACTGGGTCCAGTTCCTCTGGTTGAGTCTCTCAGACTTGGCATGTTGAAAGTCGTCTCCGTTCTCCAGAGAGATGTTTGTCTATGGACAAGAACAGCGCCCCCATCAGGTGTGTGTAGTCATTGCAGGCCACCGTAGCGCCCGGAGGCTCCATGTTGAGGTTCTGTTGTTCTCAGAGCCGGACTGGGTCGGACATCAGGACCGGGTTCAGCTCCGGCTACCAGAACCTTCTGGACTTTTGGACGTCGGTTCCAGGAGCATTCAGAGCTAATCTGACTGGAGGAAACTGTAGAGTGAGGAAAACATTTCCTCCTCTTCCTCCTCCAGCTGATTTATGGGCCGATCTGTTGGTTCTGTTAAAAAGAGGCGTTCTGGACGGGTCAGAACCAGAACCACTCTTTGATGAATCGTCAGTCGCCTGAGCTGCAGCCAAGCTGCAGAGACAAACCGTGCAAACATTTAGAGAGACGGGAGCAAATGGGACGTGATTAACGCGAGTCCGGGTCCAACGGGCTCCATGTTGCTGTCAGAACAAACGGGTCGGGTCGCAATTAATGAGGTCAGCCCGGCAGCTGAGTCTTCCTCCAGATGCTGCTGAGCTGAAACCGGTCCGGTCTCAGCAGGAACTCTGGCTGCAGAGCCGAGGCCCGGTCAGCGGCTCGGATCAGAACCAGGGCCTCCGTTGGTTCTTTCTGTTCGTCCCAGAACAGAAATTTTGGGTTCTGCTGACCCAAAGCATCTTTCCTGGACAAAAACAAATAATCAACAGGAATACTCCAGAAACCGTTCAGCTGAACCGGTTCCTGTCCGTGACCCAGTTCTGTGAAGCTTCACGAGTCCTGAACCGGCCTGGCTGGACCCAAACTACATGACCTCATTTTCTGTGGTTGTCATGGTGATTTTACCTCAGGTGAAATTAGCCTGACGGATAAAACAGACAGAGGAAAATGAGGAAGAGGAGGGAAGGAGGAAGAGGAGGCGCGTGGCCCAGAACCACAGAGCGGTTCTGCTTTGATCAGTCCGCCCACAGACTGTCTCTGGTTCTGGTTAACTGGGCCTTGTTTCCATCTTGTTTTTCCAGTTCCTTAACTGGAGTCCGACGTGTAACTCGGGACCGCAGCGTGGAGACGGACGCTGGACGGTTGGTCCAAAAGTCCTGACAGCGTCTGAAGGTCCATCAGCTGCAGACCCACCAGACCCGGGAACTAATCCTGATCCACAGCACAGCTGACCCAGTTACTGGCAGAATCAGAACCACTTTAACCTGAAGTGCAAATAAAAGTCCAGAACGAGGCTAATGAGCTAATGAGCTAACAGCCAAGCTAACCTGACTGCTAACTTTGAAAACACGTAGAGCTCTTAGCTTCTCCTACATTGTTTTTCATTTTTAATGATTCTTAAATTGTTTTGTTGTTTTGTAAACTTTCAGTTAAAGTTCAACTTCTTTGTAGAAGCTAAATTACACTAAATGTTTGTGTAGCACTTTAGATTCCATTAATTAGCATGTTAGTATAGTGATTTAGCATTAGCCTCTGCTAAATATGACATTTATGTAGCCCCTTAGCATTAGCTTCCAGTAACCATGTTGGTGCTTTGCTTTAGCGTTAGCTTACGCTGAATAACAGAGTTAATGTAGCGTTTAAACATCAGAACAGAACCAGCGAAACACCTCTAAACGGGTCCAAACTGGGTTCAGCTTTACAAACCGGGCCAAATAAAATCTCTAACAGAACCGGGCCTGTTACCAGAACCAAACAGGTCTGAAACCAGTTCAGAAAACCTTCAGCTTCCAATAAATAAACCAGTTCAGATCTTTGTGATCAGAGTTTATCGAGTCAGGTCCACAACCAGGACCAGCTCCAGAACCAGAGCCAAACGAGTCTAAAATCCACTACTTGATGCTAATCAGAACCACCAACTGGTCCAACGGATCAGTATGGGAAGAATGATAACGATTATCAGTGTTTAAGAGACGGACCCGGTACTGGTGGACCTACCCGGTACTGGTGGACCGACCCGGTACTGATGGACCGACCCGGTAGGGGAACCAGAGCTAAGCTGCTTTGCTTCATTTCTCAGTTCATCAGATTAAAAACCCACTGAGTGGAAAATAAAACGATGTTTCTGACCGCTGGGTGTGTGTCTCTGTGTGTGTCAGTGTGTGTGTGTCTCTGTGTGTGTCAGTGTGTGTGTGTCTCTGTGTGTGTGTCTCTGTGTGTGTCAGTGTGTGTGTGTGTGTCTCAGTGTGTGTGTGTCTCTGTGTGTGTGTGTGTGTGTCTCTGTGTGTGTGTCTCTGTGTGTGTCAGTGTGTGTGTGTGTGTCTCTGTGTGTGTGTGTGTGTGTCTCTGTGTGTGTGTCTCTGTGTGTGTCAGTGTGTGTGTGTCTCTGTGTGTGTGTGTGTCAGTGTGTGTGTCTCTGTGTGTGTGTGTGTGTGTGTGTCTGTCTCTGTGTGTGTCAGTGTGTGTGTCAGTGTGTGTGAGCATATGGAGGTAATGATGTCCTGCGTCACAAACAGATAGAGTTACTCACACACACATGCTAGCAATCATATTGCTCCATGAATAAACAGACAGAAAGGATGTGAGGGCGGGGCCTGTTGCCATGGAGACTCAGTTCCATCATCATCATCAAACCATTTTCAGATTTATGAGGAGACCCTGAGCTGCAGGAGCGGTCAGTTCGGCGTCTCCATGGCGCCGGCTGTCGGCCACAGCTCCAAAACTTCGACATTTCTTATGTTTTAATATTTTCAGACAAAAAATCCTTAAAAAACATTTTAATCAACTTTTTTTCTCCTCCAATCCTGTAAATATGTTAGTTAAAAAAATACTAAAATCAAAAGCTGTATGGTCTGAATGTTTTTTAAATGATAGATTAGAGATTGTTGCTGATTGGCTGGTTGGTGTATTCCTTCCTGCGTTTTGATTGGTCCAGCACAGGAAGCCGTTTCAAACACAAAGGAAGTTGATTTCTTAATATTCTGGAATATTTTCTGATGTGTATTGTTGATTTAATTAACAGCTGACTCATTTTATTCAGTCTCTCCAGGTTTTAGATTCTGTGGTCATGGAAAGTCATACAAAATCTAAAGATTTGCATATTAGTATAACTGTGAGATTATGCAAATCTTCCTCAAAACTGATCAAAAATGTTTAAGTGATGTCACCAGCAGGTGGCAGTATGTGTGACTTCTACTGACGTAACGTAAAGCTATAGTCTGTGAACGATACGGCGACTTGAGATGAGATTGAGCTGTTAAAGTTCTTTGAAGATGTTCATGAGTTTGGCATAATGAGGGAAAAGTTTGATGCAGATATCTATAATGTAGAGCTACAGTGACTGGTCAGTGGTGATGAAAACCAACAGCAAACTTCCTGCAGCTGTAGCGCCACCTATTGGTGATGAAGGTTAATGATGATCACCCGTATCTTTAAAGTTATTATGTAACATGTTTGTAAAATATGCAAAGGTCACTTCAGCATTCACTACTATTTCAGAATGCTGCTGCTGGATCAACATGCTGGTTATGGTTCTGCTCTGCATCCAGAACCAAACATGGAGAAGCAGCATTCTGGACTAAATGTTTGTTTCATAACTGATGACTGTTTGATATTTTTATGATGTAAAGCCTTTGATCTGCCTGGTTCTGAAATGTTCTGACAAATAAACTAAAATAAATATAAACTGTTCTGTAGCAGGAGGCTGAACAGTCAAACATGTTTCAGAAATGTCCCTCTGGAGACACGTCCCTCTAGTGTCCCTCTAATGTCCCTCTGGAGACACGTCCCTCTAGTGTCCCTCTAATGTCCCTCTGGAGACACGACCCCCTAATGTCCTTCTAGCGTCCCTCTAGTGTCCCTTTGGAGACACGTCCCTCTAATGTCCCTCTGGAGACACGTCCCTCTAGTCTCCCTCTAATGTCCCTCTGGAGACATGACCCCCTAATGTCCTTCTAGCGTCCCTCTAGTGTCCCTCTGGAGACACGACCCCCTAATGTCCTTCTAGCGTCCCTCTAGTGTCCCTTTGGAGACACGTCCCTCTAATGTCCCTCTGGAGACACGTCCCTCTAGTCTCCCTCTAATGTCCCTCTGGAGACATGACCCCCTAATGTCCTTCTAGCGTCCCTCTAGTGTCCCTCTAATGTCCCTCTGGAGACACGACCCCCTAATGTCCTTCTAGCGTCCCTCTAGTGTCCCTCTAATGTCCCTCTGGAGACACGACCCCCTAATGTCCTTCTAGCGTCCCTCTAGTGTCCCTTTGGAGACACGTCCCTCTAGTGTCCCTCTAGTGTCGCTGCCATGTTTGTCCGTTTGGCAGCTGTAGCTCTACACTGCCCACCCTCCTGTTCAGTTTGATGCTTAAATTAAATCCATCAATCAGTTTGAGTTTTAATAAGGTTTCCCCTGGACAGGTGGAGGTGTGTCTCTGTGTGTCGGCGTGGGGGTGTGTGTGTGTGTGTGTGTGTGGTGTGTGTTTTATGCTCATCTGGAATCAGCCGTTTGTTCATCCACAGAGTCTGGATAGGAGCCATTACTTCCTGGAGGCGTGGCCTCTGCTTAACGTTAGCCAGTCGCTAGCGATGACGCTATCAATGCTACAATGAAGCTAACCCGTCCTGCAGAGCTGCTGTCCTCTGAGACTCTGGAGCGTCTCCTGAACAAACTGACTAGAGGCTTTCTGCAGGAACTGCTCCTGAGACAATGTGGGTCATGGTGGACAGAAGACGGTTCTGGACGGTAAACGGTTTTGTGGAGGTCTTCCTTCAGCCCGTTCCAGGTCATCCCATCATGTTCATGGGATCTGGACTTTGACTAGGCCTCTGACTCTCCCTTTATGCGGATGTAATGGGTCAGGTCCGGTTCTGCTGGCGCTTCCTTTCTACAGACTCAGTCAGGTTAAACCCGCTGTCTGAAAGGCTAGCTGTGCTAATGCTACAGCCCTAATTCACTGAGCTAATTTTAGCGTTTTGCTAACTTTGAGAACATTTGGCGCTCTTAAACGTTGATAATGTGTCATGAGGTGGTGCGGTGAGGGGTGATAAGGCAGACGCAGCAGACCCAGGTAAGATGGATTATGATGATTTTAATGATAAATAAGTCCAGCAACAGGCAGCACACACATTAGACGCATTGACAAGGACCCGACGAGGAACAAGGAACACAGGTGGAGTTAAATACTCAGCGGGTAATCACAGAACGAGACACACCTGGGAACAATCAAGGGGAGGACAGGACAACACGGAGACTGGGGACACAGAAAACTAATTAAATACACAGAAAACACAGAACATGACATAATGTGGATAAACTTTGACCTCCGTGATGTTTTGTTCCTTGACTGTTAAGAATTCTTATTTATATGCTTTTATTTTGAAGTCTGTTTCTGTTTCCTGTCCTCATGTTCTGTTGACTTCCTGTCAAGTTGACAGTCCTTCGTTAGGTTTTCAGAACCTCCAGATCAGTTCTGAAAACCTAAACAAGCAAACAGGAAGTGGTTCTGAGTTTAACTTCCTGCCACATCCAGACCCGATTATCCCGACCAGAACCAGAACCAAGACTAACCTGTCTGTATGTTTACAGGTGAAACACAACGGACTGATCCAGGAGATGGAGCATCCGACGGCGGGACGCATCGCTGTGCCGGGTCAGCACGCACACACACACACACACACACACACACACACACACACACACACACACACACACACACACACACACACACACACACACACACACAGACTGCAGCCTGAGGTGTTTGGGTCATGTGACCTCCGGTTCTGTTGATGTTCTGTCGTTACACCAGCTTACTGATCGTGGTTCTGGTCTTGGTTCTGGTGTGACTGGGTTCTGATCCAGATTCTCCTCTCTGTCTGGGACTCTAAATCACGGCGGGACATTTCTCCAGGAATTGTTGTCCTGATGTTGTTGGGCTCTCGGAACCAGATTATCTATTGGGAACGCTGGGATCGCCCCCTCGACCCAACCCGACCCGACCGCAGAACCACAAACAAATATGTGAGTGGAACCGCAGCGTGCAGCTGAGGCGGTCCACTGGGATGCCGGTTTGATGGATCTCTGAGAGTTTCGACTCAGAAAGCTGTTTGTCCTCCGCTCACGATTTACGGTCCGACCCGTCTCCGGACCTGACCCGGTTCCGACCCGTCTCTGACCCCAGGCTCACCTTCATTCCTCAGGTTCCCTTCATTTGGACCAGTCCATCATTCCCTACAAATTTCAGGCTGTTCGGTAGCCGGACCTGGTTCTGATCCGGTTCTGACCTGTTCAGTTGTCGGCGTCAGAGGATAAAATGTTTCCTCACAGTTCAGAAATCGAAGCATCAATAGAACCAGCAAGGCCCAAACATGGCGCAGACGTTCATTTGTTCTGGTTCTGGTCGGTTTGGGTTTTCATCTAGCAGGAAGAACCGGACTGGTTTCACTTCACCGGACCTCTGAAGTCTGAGCTTTATCATCTGGAGCCGTTAGCTGTTCAGGTTAATCTATCTGTTATTGATCTATTATCAGTAATAATCTGCTAGTTTAATGTCTGATTAAACTTTTATAAACTGGTTTATAAAAGTTGAATAAAGTTCAACATCAAAGAAAACAAACACCGGCTGGTCCGGCGCTTTAGCATTAGCTTAGCTTACGCTATATAACAGGTTAGCGTTAGCGTTAGACTAAAAGTCTGGAGCCTTCGTCGCTCTTCATCAACTTTCCTTTTCTTCCTCCGTCCATCTTGGACCAGAACCAGAAAAAAGACAGAAATGTGATGAATAAAAGGATTACGTAACGTTATTCATTAATTATTCACCCTGACACCCTGAGACACACACACACACACACACACACACACACACACACACACACACACACACACACACACACACACACACACACACACACACACACACACACACACACATGCAGACCGTGTGATTTTCACGTTGAGGCTTGTTGAAGAGGATAATAAGTTAGTTATGTGGTGAAAACAACACACTCGGCACGTGAAGCCCCCCCCCCCCACACACACACACACACACACACCCCCGGCCTGCCGGCCTGTGAGATCTGGCCTCATTAGCGCTGATCTTTAAAAGCAGCTGATTGTCTGAGTGTCCAGAAATAAACAGCTTGTTCTCTGCTGCAGCTTCATGTGTTCATTACTGAACCAGTTCAGTTTGTAACGTTTCATCCAGACAGGAAAAGTTTAAAACATGACGCTGAGCGTTTTACACTGAACTGAATCTTTGCTTCGGTTCGATTCAAAATCAATTTTAGAGTCAAAAGGATCAATTATTCCTGATGATTTAATCTGCAGGTGATCTGTGGAGGCAGGCAGGCGGCGCATTGGATTCATTTTCTGCATCAATTCTAGGACATTTCATATCGATGCTGAATCACAGCCGTACCAAACAATCCAACTAGCTGATTGTCTTTCAACAACTTTTATTACTTTGTAACATTTCTTGTAAAATGTGCAGCAGTCTGGCTAATATTTCATGTTAGCAGAAGAGATGAAAGTGCAGAACATTCAGCATTTACAGGAAACCTTCAGGATCCGTCCTGAACTTATTCTGCTGCCTGTTTTAAGGCTGAAACGTCTTTAAGAGTTTGCATTGATTAAAGGGAGTGTGTGTGTGTGTGTGTTTGTGTGTGTGTGTGTGTGTGTGTGTGTGTGTGTGTGTGTGTGTGTGTGTGTGTGTGTGTTCAGGTCCAGCTGTGCGGTTCAGCAGCTTCCCCCTGAGCGGGCCGACGCCACCTCCTCTGATTGGTCAGCACACGGTCCAGGTGCTAAGGGACACCTTGTCCTACAGTGATGATGTCATCAAAGAGCTGCTGGAGTCCAGGGCAGTGGCTCAGAATGAAGTGTCCTGATTGGCTGAAGAAAGAGAAGCTGCCAATCAGAGTTTTAGAACCAGAATGATGTAATCATGATGTCATAGACGGTTTAAAGTGTAACCAACCCTGCTAGATCTGGGCCCCGCCCCTAACAAGTGTTAAGAAGTCAGCAAAGTGGGCGGAGCCGATATGCACTGAGGGGCGTGGCCAGGCGTGTTAATGGGGGGGAGAGGAAGCTCTGCTGACTTATGAACTTTTTCACTACATTTATATACAATCCTGTTATTGGACTTTAATGGCGCCAGCGTTCTGCAGCTGCAGCTGTTCCTCATCATGAGGAAGCAACCAGAGCAGCGCTAAGCCCCGCCCACAGTCCATTCAGTTACACTAAGCCCCGCCCACAACTCATTGAGTTACACTTAGGGTTCTACCTGAGGGGGGCAGCACTGAGACAGTTTAGGTAAAATGAACAAATTTACAGAAAAATGTCAGAATCCAACAGAAACATAAAGATAAAACCCAAAATAACTTTTTGACAGATTTATTTTATTGGTTAGTTGCACTTTAATGAATCTGCTCTGTTGGATCTGCTCCTTTACGCTCCTTTAAAATGCTTTAAAATGTTGTGGAAGGAAAACCTCAGAAACTGACACTCCATGACTGTAAACCTGCTGCTGAATAAATTATTTTTATAAAGCATGAAAATAAATCAATTAGTCTCCAGGGTGATTTCTGAGTCCTTCAGTGTCAGCTAAACTTTATTCTGGATATTTAAAATGTTTTCAGCGTTTATTAGAATTTAAATTTATTGATCTGTGACAATTAGTTTTTACATTATTATTAGAAACCTCCATCACAACTAGAAAGTGGCTGCTGGAGGGCAGTAGTCTTAACTTCAGGCACTAATGTCACTCCGTAGAACAGGAGGCCTGCTGCAGGTAGACAATGTTCAGGCAGAAAGGTGACACCTAGTGGCATAAAGGAGGAACTGCATGAAACAATAACTGGTCTGGTTCCACATGTTGGAACATAAAATGGTTTTTAGTTCTAGTAAAGTATGATGTAGGGGCAACATGGGACACTGGGGACATTATGGGGCAACATGGGACACTGGGGGACTTTATGGGGCAACATGGGACACTGGGGACATTATGGGGCAACATGGGACACTGGGGGACATTATGGGGCAACATGGGACACTGGGGACATTATGGGGCAACATGGGACACTGGGGACATTATGGGGCAACATGGGACACTGGGGACATTATGGGGCAACATGGGACACTGGGGGACAGACAGGAAACTAATTGGACATTTCCTCACAGGAAGCAGGAAGTGGTTCTCCATCTCTGTTTCTCTGCAGTGGGTTGATCAGAACCTCCCCGGTTCCGTCCAGACGAGTCGGCGATTCCGGTTCTGTTGGGTCTCCTTTAGAAGCGGTTCTGGTTCTGCAGCTGCTCCTTTCTTGGCTGCCTCTGCGCTGAACTCGGGCTGTGAGAGAGAAATCCGGATGTACGTAACCCGCCGGCTCCGGTTCCAACATCTGGAAGCCCGGCGCTGATGTCCGACCCAGACCCAGTTATACGAGTCCAGAACTCCGTCTGGAGCTGAGCTCACCGCAGGAAATGAACCACCAAACCAGTTTACTTCAAGAGGAGAGAAACAGAAACTGCTGCTGGGTACTGAACCAGAACCAGAACCTGGATCTGGATCTGGATCTGGATCTGGATCTGGACCTGGATCCTCTTTGTCGGCTGGAACCAGAATCGTTTCTTGTTCTGGTTGTGATGACAGACGATGTGATGTTCAGGGACAGCTGAGGAAAACCGAGCCGCTGGTTCTGATCACTACTGACCCCCCCCCCACACACACACACGCAGACACATGCAGAGGGACGAGAGCTTCACACACTTCAGTTTTTGCAGGCGTGAACTTTGACCTTGAACCTGAACAGAACCAGGCAGCTCCAGAATCTGGTTCTGGTCCAGCTGGAGGTCCAGCTGCAGTGTGATGGAAACACACACACACGGTGCAGGCTTCCCCCCGTGTTTCCTCAGGGAGTGTGTGAGGAAACCTCTTCCTGCTGCGGTCCGGATGCCGGTTCTGCTGCAGCTGCGATCCTCATCAGCGCAGCAGAAGCTGCAGCAGCCAATCAGAACGCGGCTCTCTGTTTGGCAGGATGTGTACGGCTTGTTGCCATGGCAGCAGCTTCTCCTGTTGTGTCTGAGCAAACCAGACAAATATGGATCTAGCAGACTCTGTTCTGATTGGTCGGTCGGGCGGTGGAAGCGGTCCGGCTCGGTGAACAGAACCTCCTGGTTCTGAGGCCCAGGTTGTTCCTGTGGTGGCGCTCAGGTCTGTGACGGGTCCAGGGAGGAAAGCTTCCCGGTTCTGTGGCATCAGGACGGTCCGGTCCACAGGTCCATCAGGTTCTGGATCAGAACCAGAGAGGTCTGGGCTTCCTGACAAAACCAGGATGGAGCCGCAGGTTCTGCAGAACTTTATGAGGCCGACTGCTGCGGGGAAGTTCTGTTTGGTCCTGTCCGGACCGGCTGAATGAAGAGATGAAACCGGGTCGCATGAGCAGAACTTGCAGTTTCCACCTGAGGAGAAAAAAACTAATCAGGAGACGATCCTCAGAACGCTTAGCTGTCTGCTAACAGCACAGCTAGCGCTTTAGCGTTAGCTTCCACTGAATAACATGGTGGTGTAGCGCTTTAGCGTTAGCTTCCACCATGTTGATGAGGTGCTTTAGCAGAGCTAATGTTTATGATTAGCACTTTAGGGTTAGCGCAACTAGCGGGTTAGTTAGCGGTGGCCACCACTGCTGGACGGAAAACTATCTGAAGCAGCTGCTGACTAGTCTGGTGTAGTTCGGTCCGGTCCAATCCGGTCCGGTTCAGTCCAGTCTGGTGGTCATGAAGAGTAAAGATGGTTTCATAAACTGGTTCTGAGATCTTTGGTTTGATTGGACAGAGGCCTCGTTCCTCTCTGATCCGGGTCACAGCGATCTGCTGGTTCTGGTTCTGGAGCCGGCACTTCTGATGTTTTCAGGGTCAGTTCACTCTCAGCCTCTTTGAGTCGGAGCAGCAGCCGTGACTCCCGCTCCAATTAGAATCCTGGGCTCTTTACATTCCGGACCCCCAGAACCCGTCCGAACCCCCCAGAACCTCCCTCCCGTCCCGCGGTGGCCCCTCAGACCCCCTGAGACCCCCTGTCCCCGTTCTGAACTCTGACAGCCAGGATCCGGATCAGAAGCGGCGCTGTCGGGGAACAATGCAGAGCCTGTGACCGACCTCTGCGCTCCGGGCGGCGGAGTCCGAACCGCTCGGCCCGGTCACGTTTCAGCCCGTCCCCCTGGTTCCGATGGGACAAACGTCCTCTGGACTCACTGCTACCGGCTGAGGAACCAGAACCGCTGCTGGTCCATCAGTGAGACATGAGGACAGACGGAACCTTCAAACTGAATCACGTTTCACTTCCAGACTCGCTGACGGTGGATTTTAATAAAATGCTTTAGTTTCGGGTCAGAACTGAAAAATAAAAATATTTACAGAACCAATCAGAATTCAGCTTTAAATATTTAAAGTTTATTCAGTTTAACATTTATAAACATCAGTAAACTTTATCATCACGTCTTTAAGCAGATAAAACAGAAACAAAAATCACTTTTAAAAACCGGAAGCTTTGACCATATAAGGAAGGTCACGTGACCTTTGCTCCCTGGAGGAATCGGACAGTAATGGCGGCTCTGAAAAAACTGTGAAACCGTTAATAAAACAGGCTGAGCATGAAGCTAACAGCTAAGCTAACTGTGGTTGTTTGTGAGCTGAAAGCAACCAGGTAAGATTTATTTATTTAATCGCTGCAAAATATCTTATAATGATCAATTATCGCCTAAAATCAATAATAACCAAAAACCTGCAAGTTTATCTTCAGCTGGACGTTTTTCATTTTTTACGTTTTTAACTGAAGTCAAACGTCTGACTGAACAGAAACACGATTAATGGCAATAATTCATTAATATTGATTTTAAAGTTCTGGTTCCGCCGGCAGATTATTTCATCTATAACATTTATAACAGATTATTTCATCTATAACATTTATAACAGATTATTTCATCTATAACATTTATAACAGATTATTTCATCTATAACATTTATAACAGATTATTTCATCTTTAACATTTATAACAGATTATTTCATCTATAACATTTATAACAGATTATTTCATCTTTAACATTTATAACAGATTATTTCATCTTTAACATTTATAACAGATTATTTCATCTTTAACAGATTTTTATCCTGCTAAAGATGCTAAAGCTACTTGTCAGCTGGTTCTGAAGATGCTGGTCCGAAATGGAGCGGATCTGAGCCCAGAACCGGGTAGGTAGATCTCAGTCTAGATTCATTTTTCTGATCCGGTTCAGATATTGATCTAATCCTTTCTCCCAGCAGCACCAGTTTATTCTCCCAGTTTGACCCGGTTTGTCACCAGAACCTCCAGCTGGTGCCTCGGGTTCTGACAGCCAGAGAACACGCTGTCCTCCAGAACCGGGCCGCTGACTGAGGGATGTCAGCGGGGGTCGTACCAGGTCACCCCCCCTCTGGACCAAACCGGGTCAGTAGGAACCAGAACTCTGATTAATACAAGACCCGTTCTGTTGTCTCACCAGCTTATCAGAACCGTCCAGAACCGCTTCACACCAAACGCTGATACAGAGAGCTGCTGCAGGCGGAACCAATGGATCAATCAGAATCTTCAGGTCCAAAAGGCCCGGCAGAACCTCTGAATCAGACGGTCGGGTCATTTAATGTGTGAGACCTGACTCACTTCCTGCAGGTTAACCTGACAGACCATCAGAACCTCTGATTCAGGTCCAACTGGGTCCAGTCCAGTCCAGTCAGGTCAGAGTGAACAGGAACTGAGGAATTGGACCGGGCCACGGAGCAGAAGGTCCATCAGAACCAGAACCACCAGAACCAGGTAATGGGTCACATCTTGCATAACTCTGATATGAGCAGAACCGGTTACACACACCGAGCGTGTGTGTGTGTGTGTGTGTGTGTGTGTGTGTCGGCTGCACAGCTGGAGGCGACACACACCAATAAAACCAGTCAGCCAGCTGTGGGGTCAAAGGTCAGCGCTCCCTGGGTGCAAACTGTCTTTGTCCATTTCCACCTCTGGAACTGATCAGTGTGTGTGTGTGTGTGTGTGTGTGTGTGTGTGTGTGTGTGTGTGTGTGTGCTAGTTGATCGTCATAAATGACCAGAGAGATGGTTCTGGTTCTGGTTCTGGTTCTGGTTTAGACCCAGAAATGGACCCCAGTCCCTCCTTGTTCTCGTCTCAGTAAATATTTAACCTTCAGTTATAAAAATGTTTCTAAATCAAATGTAAGTTAAAGTTAATCGACTGGCTGCAGCTGATTGGTTTAGAACCGCGACACGTTAAAGATCAGATCTGGATCCACCTTCCAGAACCTCTCAGGTTTAAATCCAGACTAAACCAGCTGTTAAAGCTGCTTTAGACACATAATCAATGAAACGATAATCAATAATCTGATGTTTAATGTTGTTGGCTGATTCTATGGTTTTGTGTTTTTATGATGTAAAGCTCTTTGGAATGTCTTGCTGCTGAAATGTGATGTACAGATAAAATTTGATTGATTGATTGATTAAAATAAATTTTACATTGTAATTTAACTTGAAATTGGGCCTCTGTCTCTTTAAGAGCCTCCTGCTCTTCCTTAGGCTCCGCCTCCAGGAAGTCGTCCCAACATGGCTCCTTTATTAACCCTTTAATGTTTCTACCAGCGTTGCTCTGAGCAGCAGCTCCTATAATGAGCTCAGCAGCTGTTTGCTAATTGCTGATGGCTAGTCTGAAGGAGCCGAGTGGGGGAGGAGCTAAGCCTTGAAGGCGGGGCTACGTCCACCCAGATGTTTTAACAGCTGAATGGTTGCCATGGAGATTATTTCTCAAACATAAAGGAATCAAAGCAATGCTCCATTATGGAAAGATGAGAAAAGTGATGATGGTACCGTCCCTTTAAGATCAGCAGAACCGATTTAACATGTTTAGAAAGATTTTACCTTTTTGCATTCAAAATAAATAGTTTGTGTAATAATTAGTTTTCTATGGATATTTTATCATTCAGAAACAATTAAAAAGACCAGAACCTCACAGAACGCATCACTTCCTGTCCAGGAGCAACCCGACCTGAGATCAGATCCAGGATCCAGTGGATCCTCAGCAGCTCCAGATGTTACCTGGAGGATCAGCTGATCCTCCAGGTAACATCTGGAGGAGAGTTTCTGATTACAAGTGAATGACAGGAGATCAGGCCGGGTGTGTGTGTGTTAGTCTGCGTGTGTGTGTGTTAGTCTGCGTGTGTGTTAGTGTGTGTGTGTGTGTGTGTGTGTGTGTGTTAGTCTGCGTGTGTGTGTGTTAGTCGGGGTGTGTGTGTGTTAGTCTGCGTGTGTGTGTGTTAGTCTGCGTGTGTGTTAGTGTGTGTGTGTGTGTGTGTGTGTTAGTCTGCGTGTGTGTTAGTGTGTGTGTGTGTGTGTGTTAGTCTGCGTGTGTGTGTGTTAGTCGGGGTGTGTGTGTGTTAGTCTGCGTGTGTGTGTGTTAGTCGGGGTGTGTGTGTGTTAGTCTGCGTGTGTGTGTGTTAGTCGGGGTGTGTGTGTGTTAGTGTGTGTGTGTGTGTGTTAGTCTGCGTGTGTGTTAGTGTGTGTGTGTGTGTGTGATGGTCTGGGTTTTATTTCTCTCTCGTTGGTTTTTCCTCTCTGACTCGGTTTCGTCCCGCTGCAGTGCCCTAGAGCAAGGGGCTGAGCCGCTGACCTTTGACCTCTTGGTGGGTTTGAGGGATTTGTGGAGGTTTTACAGCTCGACTACAGACGGTCGGTGGATTTGGCTGCTCCTCCGGAGCATCAGAACCTCTGACAGATCCGTTTGTTCTGGACTCAGCAGAACCTGAAGCTGGGCTCATTTTGCCCTGAGTTTGGTCTGACAGGGTTACAGCTGCTGCAGATCAAACATCACAGCCTCCTTTGTCTCTCCGTCCTCCGAGGCCTCAGTCACATCAAGGTAAAGGTTCAGAACCAGAAAGGTCCGTGAAAAGTTCTGCTCAAGTATTTGGTTTGTCTGAGAAATCTGCATGAACCAGAAACCAGACAACAATAAGATCCAGGAGGCCCTGAAGGCAGCGTGTGCTGCTCCAACGCACTACCGCTGCCGACCCGGCATTGGCCCGATGGTACCACCGACCCGGACCCTCATCCACTGGTACCGCCAAGGCCCAGCTGGTAGAACCACACGGTTCTGTTTGAGGATCCGGTTTTGGTGTCAGTCCAGATCAGTTGAGTTCAGATCTGAGGCTCAAAGTTTAACTTTATGCTCACAAACAGCTGCAGTTGAAACCCAAATATTTCATTTTGTCTTATAGGAATGTATTGCTGGCCCAAACATAGTGACAAAGACCCAGACCGTAATTTTTACACTGTTGGTGCTGCAGCTCAGGTCTCTGACCAGCTTCTCTGCTTTTCAGAGAAACGAGCTGCTAGCAGCAATGCTAACTCACCATCATTCTGTTACAAAACGAAACGATCGAGTTCCTGTCGCTTCCCGTGATTAAACTCATGATTATCATCCTCTGTACTGAGCAGCTCTGATAGCAGACAGTGTCTGTAAACAAGTTTAACTAAATATTGTATTATAACTGAAAAGAGAGATGTAACTTCTATCATGAATATAGATTAGCAAAAAACCTACAAATTACAATGAAATACTGCTACTTCTGGTGGCGCCGGGAGTCAGACCCATAACCGCTTCCCCAGTAAAAATATAAGGGCGTGGCCAGACACTCCATATAAGGGCGTGGTCAGACCTTCCACATAAGGGTTAGGGTTAGGGTAAGGGTTAGGGTTAGGGTTAGGGTTAGGCCAGACACTCCATATAAGGGCGTGGCCAGACATTCCATATAGGGGCGTGGCCAGACATTCCATATAAGGGCGTGGCCAGACATTCCATATAAGGGCGTGGCCACACCTTCCATATAAGGGCGTGGTCACACCTTCCATATAAGGGCGTGGCCAGACATTCCATATAAGGGCGTGGCCAGACCTTTCATATAAGGGCGTGGCCACACCTTCCATATAAGGGCGTGGTCACACCTTCCATATAAGGGCGTGGCCAGACATTCCATATAAGGGCGTGGCCAGACCTTTCATATAAGGGCGTGGTCAGACCTTCCATATAAGGGCGTGGTCAGACCTTTCATATAAGGGCGTGGTCAGACCTTCCATATAAGGGCGTGGCCAGACACTCCATATAAGGGCGTGGTCAGACCTTCCACATAAGGGCGTGGCCACACCTTCCATATAAGGGCGTGGCCAGACATTCCATATAAGGGCGTGGTCAGACCTTCCATACAAGGGCGTGGTCAGACCTTTCATATAAGGGCGTGGTCAGACCTTCCATATAAGGGCGTGGTCAGACCTTCCATACAAGGGCGTGGTCAGACCTTCCATATAAGGGCGTGGTCAGACCTTCCATATAAGGGCGTGGTCAGACCTTCCATACAAGGGCGTGGTCAGACCTTCCATATAAGGGCGTGGTCAGACCTTCCATATAAGGGCGTGGTCAGACCTTCCATACAAGGGCGTGGTCAGACCTTCCATATAAGGGCGTGGTCAGACCTTCCATATAAGGGCGTGGTCAGACCTTCCATAAAATGGCGTCTCTTCCTGTTTCAGATGTCGTGTCGACTGGCTGTTTTATTGAAACTTCAGACAGTTTCCAGTCTATAAAACATGATGAGATGAAAACCTGACGTTCCTCAACAACATCAAAGCTTCCTCATCATCATCTTCATCCTGGTCCTCTGGAGGATGTTTGCATATAAAAGCGTCTAAAAACCTCCATCCCTCCATCCTCTCCGGGTTCTGGAGGATCCGATCCCAGCGGATGGTTCTGAACGCTCTATGGCCCATAAAACCATCTCAGCTGTGTGTGTGTGTGGATGGGCGTGTTCTGTTTACAATGCACCATGGGAAATCAGAGCAGTGATGCTATCGGAGCGAGCAGCTGCAGGCGGCGGGCCGGGAGCCCAATCTTTTCTTCTTCTTCTCTGTAAAAACAACCTGCCTGCTGGTCTGGATCTGGAAGCTGATTGGCTGTTTGTGATGACCTGGACGGCTCACCTGAGACACATGGTGAAGGCGGACCTGCCTGACCCAGTCGGTACCGCTGCCTCAAACCCACATAAACATTCATAAGATCATTTTGATGGCGATGAGTAAATCACGAATCGAACCAAAAGGAGAAACAAACCAGTCAAATGAGTCAGAGGTTCTGTTGGGTTCTGTTTGTTCTTAACAGAACCTCAGGTCCAGTCCGACCTCAGACAAGTCGGTCGGTTTGGTTCTGGAGGGAATCCCATAAACACCAGAACCAATCAGGAAGCGAACCAAACACCACATTCAGACGAGGTTCTGGTTCTCGAGGTCCACTAACCAAACACTTAAACCAACCTGTTCCCCTCCTGGCCTGTGGGGGCGCTGCACCAAGAACCACTGAAGGAAACCACACACAAACCTCTGAAGACACTGAGAGCAACTTCCTGTTTCACCAGATGGAAACAAGATGGAGGCGTCAGATTTTAGTGTTGGAGGATTTCTCTTTAGTCTTTGGCTGAAGACCAGGAGCCATTTCTGCTGCTAGCGCTAGGCTAGCATGTTAGCTTTTTTTGTTTTTACCCAGAATGCCCTGCACTGTAGTCCACTTCCTGCTTTTGGAGCGGTCTCTGGTCCACTTGGCGTTCACTTCAACTGAACCCAGACTGAGGTTTGGAGGACCAGAGGTCAGAGGTCAGTTAGTGTTCACACCTCAGCAACCGGACTGGACTTTGACTAGGCAGATGGACTGGAGTTGGGATAAGGTGGACTGGATGTTCTGGTTAAGGTGGACTGGATGTCTTAGTTAAGGTGGACTGTCAGGTTAAGGCGGACTGGATGTCCTGGTTAAGGTGGACCGGATGTCGTGGTTAAGGTGGACTGGATGCCGTGGTTAAGGTGGACTGGATGTTGTGGTTAAGGTGGACTGTCGGGTTAAGGTGGACCGGATGTCGTGGTTAAGGTGGACTGGATGTTCTGGTTCTGGTCGGGTTCTGCAGATGGATTCCTGGAGGTGAGTGAGAGCTGAGCGGTTCTGTTGGGATGAGAATCCCATCAGAGCGATCCGGACCGGGTCTCCGCCTGCTCCGGCCGCCCGGCGGTTCCGATGTGTTTCCCAGACCCGGAGCGCTGAGCGGCGGGTCAGCCAGGGAAACTGGTGACTCAGCTCTCCCAGTGGACCCATTGATGGCTTTACTGGGATTGGTGGTCCGTCCAGTCCAGACCTTCATGCCGTTAAAGGGACAGTCTGTGATTTCTGCTCTTCCTGCTGCTGACGGCCTCGGCCACGCTGACGGATTAAAGCAAAGCTCTGTTTGTCCTCTCTGGGCTCCCGTCCCATAAATACAAGCGGGTTCGTTTACATATCTGCAGGTTTCACTGCCGCTCTTCATCACTCTTTCTCTTCCTCAGCTCTATTTATGTTCTCGTCCTCAGCAGTAACTTTCCTTCTCCTCATTCTCCTGATTTACGACCAAAACACATTTTTACTGCCAAAGTTTCACAACCAGAAAAAAACTCACTCTGTTTTCTCTTGTCTTTCTTTCTTTGATTCTTCGGTTTCTCTCCTTCTGTGTTTGTAACGCCCCGCTCCCGTCACAATTTACTGTTGCAGAGGTCAGAGGTCATGGCTGCCGCTCCGCCTGCCGTTGTTTTCCTGTTTTGTTTCCTGTCTGGTCCAGACGGGCCGCGGGTTTCTCAGAACCGGTCCGGCCCGCTGGGACCAGAACGTCTCCGGGTTCCGGGTCAGAACCAGAACCAGAATCTGTTCTAGATGCTCTGAACTAATCTATGAATTATTCTATAAATGTATCTTAATCTGTTTAGACTCTTATTTTGAAAGGCAGTTGCATTACATGATTCTAGTTTAGTTTATATATTAGTAATAAAATATTAAATCTGTTAAGGGTTTGCCGTACAGACTGAAGTTAATTAAAGGTCTATAATATTCAGATTTATGAATCTGCTGTTTTGCTGCTGATTCGGCTTTAATGAAACGTTTTATTGTGAAATCGATGATTTGCTGCGTTTATTTGCTTTCAACATGTTTATTAAAACATGTTGAAATATTTATGAAAACCAGGTTTGTAGTTTTTCCTGTGTATTTCTGAACTCTTCTTGTCTGAAGCTGAAGCTTTGTTCATTCGTCTGCTGGAGATTATCTGCAGATTATTAATCCAGGAGCTGAAACGTTAAGATTAATATTCTCTGCATTAATCAGTGAATTAAAAAGCTGAGGAATCGTTCACTGAACTGTTCAGACTCACTGAACTGTTCAGACTCATTTCCCTTAAAGCTCCGCCTACTTCCTGCCTTCTGATTGGACGGCATCAGGAAGCGGTGATTCTGGGCGTCACTGTTAGGTGGCGCTGTGGTTCTGCTCAGTGAAACGATTCATTTCCTCCCAGCTGAAGCTTCGTCCAGATAAATGATGAATCCTCAGACCAACGGGTCGTTTTCTCCGGATTCAGGTTTATGTAATAAATGTGACGCGGCTCCTTTAAGACGGATGTTGTGATTGGCTGCAGCCGTTTCTCCTTCAAACCGCAGGAATCCCCTCAAACAACAGAGCTGGAAACTTTGTGCCGCTGGACGCCGTCCCATCAGGAAGCAACAAACTGAGGCTCTGCAGAGATCATCACTGTGTGTGTGTGTGTGTGTGTGTGTGTGTGTGTGTGTGTGTGTGTGTGTGTGTGTGTGTGTGTGCTGTAGTTACATATTTACTGCAGATTCGGTGCAGCTGAAGGGCCAGTTGGGACGTTTCACCTCGCTTCACCCTGGAAGCAGCGTTTTGATTTTATTTAGTTTTTATGAAAGGAAGCTGAAAGTGAGGCAGTCATGTGATGAGGCAGCAGCCGAGGTCACATGACCCCCTGGGGGTCATCGGGAGGATTTTCAACACCATTTGTCCAGGCTGATTTATGCTGATGGCTGTTTGGGCCTTAAAGGGGAAGTTTTTATTCAAAACTTCAGATCAGGAGGATTCAGACTTTAACGGCACAGAAAGGGAAACAAGTTTTCCATAAAAACAAGAATTGATCCAGAAAAACAAGAATTGATCCAGGAAATCAGAGTTTGGTGTGAAGACAAGCAGGAGAAGACTAAAACGTGAGGAGCGATAAGGAGGTGACCCTGCAGAGGGAGGACCTCAGAGGCTCTGGAGTCTAGACACAGTTAATACCAGGATTAACACACACACACACACACACGCACGCACACACACACACACACACCCCGACACGCTGCAGGATGTTTTTAGAGACATGCAGGCCAAGTTATGTTTGGCCTTCTCCTCCTCTGATTGGCTGCGGCGCTCTGAGATAATGTCGTAACGCATCAGGAGATCTATGGCTTTAACACCTGTTCGCCGCCCTGCAGGTGACTCTGGGATCTGCAGCCGCTGCTCCACCCGCGTCCAGTCAGGACCTGGAGACAAAAAGCTTTCAGTCAGAAACACAGAATGGCTGCGGTCCATCTAAAGCACAGGAAATCTGAGCAGAATGAAGTAGAGATGTTGGACTGTAACTAGATTCTGTTGGCCATAAAATTGATCAAATTGGAATTATGAGAATAAATGTGCAATTTTGAAAGAAAAAGAATCTAAATTTTGTATGTATTTCACAAAACTTATTTTACGTCACAGCAGTTTGTATTTAGCAGCTTATTGGTAGGAACTGACCTCAGTAAAACTCTCTTCTGATTGGCTGTTGATGAGCTGAAATATGAATATATCTCAAGCAAAGGTTCATTCCCACCAGCCCAGTTCAGTCCACCTTAACCCGACTCCAGTCCATCTGCCTAGTCAAAGTCCAGTTCGGTTGCTGAGGTGTGAACGCTAACCGACCTCTGACCTCTGGGTTCGGTGGAAGTGAACTCTGGTTCGGTGTGAATGTGAACACCAAACGGCGCTGCAAAAGCAGGAAGTGGACTACAGCACAGGGCATTCTGGGTAAATCCAACCAAAGCTAACCTGCTAGCCTAGCGCTAGCAGCAGAAATGGCTCCTGGTCTTCAGCCAAAGACTAAAGAGAAAAATCTGACGCCTCCATCTTGTTTCCATCTGGTGAAACAGGAAGTTGCTCTCAGCGTCTTCAGAGGTTTTTGTGTCGTTTCCTTCAGTGGTTCTTGGTGCAGCGCCCCCACAGGCCAGGAGGGGAACAGGTTGGTTTGGGTCAGAACCACAGCAGCTGCAGGTGGAGCAGATGTTCTGGTTCCAGTAGAACCGGGTCGACCGGACCATCAGGAGGGAAAACAGCCTGACTGGACCAGAACCAGAACAACTGTTTACATGCTTATGATGTAATGCCTTGCTGCTGAAATGTGCTTTGCAAATAAAATGTGATTGATTGATTGATTGATTGATTGATTGATTGATTGATTGATTGATTGATTGATTGATTGATTGATTGATTGATTGATTGATTGATTGATTGATCAGTTGCTGCCTTGAGTTTTAATGATTTATTCACATGTGATTTTAGTTTCATTTCTTATTTAATGGCACCAACAAAGTTTTGTTCACATTTGCAACAGAAAGCTGCTGTGGGTTTGTAGTCACATGATCTCAGTTGAATGAAGTATTTATAAGTTAAGGTGAAGACTGCAACAAATGAACCTCAAACTCAGCAAACAGCTGAAGAAGGAGGGAATCAGGATGTTAAATGGCCTAGTTAAAGTCCAGATGTTAATCTGAGCTGCAGCTGCAGGAGTGTATTCTAAAATAACATCCAGTTTCTTCTCCTCTGGACAAACGCTGGCTCAGATCTTTGCTTCAGATGAAACTGTTCGTGAAGGAATCCATCCGTCCCTCGGCGGCGCGGCGCTGCGACCGGGTTCTGGTTCTGGTCCACATGGATCCGTTTTGCAGACAAACAAAGGGCGGCTCAGTGTTTGCTCCGATGAGACAAAGAGATCCAGAGCAGCAAACCAGAGCAAGATGTGGACATTTTTGTGTTTTGTTGACTCTGACCAGAGATGAGTCACTGGGGGAATAACGGCCGCGGCACGCTAACGTCAGAACGCAGAGCCGCCCGCCGGCTCCCCGCCCAGGGCCACTGATGTGGGCGGCAGGAATTTCTCAAACACGCTGCCTTTCATCAGCTGGGCTCTGCGGCACAGCTCAGGATTTAACAGCAACTACAGAATCACAGCGGAAAGAGTCTGCTGCTAATGCTGCTAATGCTGCTAATGCTACTAATGCTACTAATGCTGCTAATGCTACTAATGCTGCTAAGGCTGCTAATGCTACTAATGCTGCTACGGCTGCTAATGCTGCTAAGGCTGCTAATGCTGCTACGGCTGCTAATGCTGCTAATGCTGCTAATGCTACTAATGCTGCTAATGCTACTAATGCTGCTAAGGCTGCTAATGCTACTAATGCTGCTACGGCTGCTAATGCTGCTAAGGCTGCTAATGCTGCTAAGGCTGCTAATGCTACTAAAGCTACTAATGCTACTAATGCTGCCAACGCTGCTAATGCTGCCAGTGCTGCTAAGGCTGCCAATGCTGCTAATGCTACTAATGCTGCTACGGCTGCCAATGCTGCTAAGGCTGCTAATGCTGCTAATGCTACTAATGCTGCTAATGCTGCCAACGCTGCTAATGCTGCTAAGGCTGCTAATGCTGCAAAGGCTGCTAATGCTGCTAATGCTACTAATGCTGCTACGGCTGCTAATGCTGCTACGGCTGCTAATGCTGCTAAGGCTGCTAATGCTACTAAAGCTACTAAGGCTGCTAATGCTGCTACGGCTGCTAATGCTGCTAAGGCTGCTACGGCTGCTAATGCTACTAAAGCTACTAATGCTGGCAACGCTGCTAATGCTGCCAATGCTGCTAAGGCTGCTAATGCTACTAATGCTGCTAATGTGGCTAATACTGCTAATGCTAATGTTGCTAATGCTACTAATGCTGCTAATGTGGCTAATACTGCTAATGCTAATGTTGCTAATGCTACTAATGCTGCTTATGTGGCTATTACTGCTAATGCTAATGTTGCTAATGCTACTAATGCTGCTAATGTGGCTAATGCTGCAGCCTGATGGAGATCAGCTGCACAAACGATTCCTGAGGAAGGAACAGGAACTGAACCAGGATCTGGACCTGGTTCAGTTCCTGTGGACTGAGGTTCGGTTTGGACCAGCGGTGCTGCCCGCCGGTGAGACACTTTGGTCACATGATCCGTCAGAGACAAATAATCAGAGAAAAATACTAAAATATGTAAATGAACCTAAAGGTAAGGTCTGAATGATTCACGTTTTCTCAACTTTTTTCTTATTTTTAGACGTTTTCAACGTTTCAGACTCAAATGTTCGTCTCACTGAAACTGAACGTTCCTCATTCAGTTCAGTGAGAATGTTTGGAGGCACGGTGGTGGAAGCATCATGCTGAGCCAGTGAAACTTTAACTGCTCTGAAACTCAGCAGCTCCAGAAGGTCAGTGACCCCAACCAAAGGTCAAGTTCAGGTCAGAATTTCAGGATGAACCTAAGATGAACTTTGACCTCTCCAGGTCAAAGTGACTCCTGTCATTTAAACGTCCAGCTGCTCGATGCTTTGCTGCGTTTTGTTCGACTAACCAGAAGTTTTATTCCTGAATCGACTAATCAACTTCCTGAAACGGCCTAGTCCAATCAGAAACACCATCTGAGCCGCCCTTCATCCTGACATCATTATGATGATAAAATATATTTACATATTTTAAACATTTCTCCGGCTTCCTCCCACAGTCCAGAAACACGACTGGCAGGTTAATTGGTCTCTAAATTCTCCCTAGGTGTGTGTGTGGGTGTGTGTGTGTGTGTGTGTGTGTGTGTGTCTGTGTTGCTCGGCAACAGACTGGCGGCCTGTCCAGGTGACCCCGCCTCTCACCCGGAACGTGAGCTGGAGAGGCAGCAGCTCCTCCTGACCCACTTTTTCATTCATCCATACCGCTGCCTCCCTCCCTGCAATGGCACTGCGTCGCCCCTAGGGGGCGCGCCCCACACTGTGGGAACCTCTGGCTTAAGAATAGAATAGAATAGAATAGAATAGAATAGAATAGAATAGAATTCAACTTTATTGTCATTGCACTGTCACAAGTACAAGCAACCAGATGTAGTTTGCATCTATCCAGAAGTGCTCTACGAGATATAGATATTTATTTACAGATGTACAAGACTATGTATGTATGGACTATAAGGGGTTATAGCAAGAGATATAGATATTGTGTATAAATATAAATATGGGAGCTATATGCACAGATTATACAGAATATACAAGAATGTTAGGGAATGGATTATAGATAAATAATGGCAGATAAAATGTACAGGTTGTATGTGTGTGTGAAGAAAACAGTCCGTGATGTGTGTGTGTGTGTGTGTGAGAATAGTCCATGTGTTATTGTTGTATGAGAGGATAGGGGAGTCCAGTCCTTATAGTTTATGTTTTATGTCAGGAGGCGTTCAAAAGCGTGACAGCTGTGGGAAAGAAGCTGTTCCGGTGCCTGGTGGTTCTGGTCCGTAGGCTTCTGTAGCGCCTCCCAGAGGGCAGGAGGGAAAAGAGTGTGTGTGCTGGGTGAGTGGAGTCCTTTGTGATTTTCCCGGACCTTTTCAAACACGGCTTCCTGTAGATGTCCTTGATGGCAGGGAGCGTTGCCCCGGCGATATACTGGGCAGTTTTCACCACCCTCTGCAGCGCCTGCCGGTCGGAGACAGAGCAGTTCCCGTACCAAGCTGTAATACAGTTGGTGAGGATGCTCTCAATGGTGCAGCGGTAGAAGTTCGTGAGGATCTCTGAGGACAGGTGGTTCTTCCTCAGGGTCCTCATGAAGAAGAGGCGCTGATGCGCCTTCTTAATGAGTTCGGAGCAGCTGGTCGTCCAAGTCAGGTCCTCGGAGATGTGGACTCCCAGGAACTTAAAGGTGTCCACACGCTCCACCACTGTCCCCTTAATGTGGATGGGTGGATGTGGGTCAGCGTTCCTCCTGAAGTCCACGATAAGCTCCTTGGTCTTCTCGGTGTTCAGCTGCAGGTTGTTTTTGTCGCACCACTCAGCCAGACGGTCTACCTCCTCCCTGTAAGAGCAGATTTATCACCAATGATGCTACATGAGTTCTGCTCTATGAAGTTTGGCTCTATGGGAATGAAGGCTGCACAAATTGCAACGTGAAAATCACAAAAAGCTAAACTCCCCAGTTAGCGCTGCTGCTAGCGCTAAGCTAAGAGCTACAGAGTCTGAAGTTTAGTGGATTTTAGACAGATTTCAGTCTGGCCTTCTGAAGAGTTTTATTTTAAAAATCTGCTACTATGGAGGGAAATCCAGATTAGAAGGAGAAAAAATGTAGAGATTAAAGGGAAGAACAATTATTATGAAAGTTTCCAAATAAAGTCAGAATGTGTTCATTCCTCAGTTACTCATTCTAATATGATTCTTTGTTGTTCATTTCTGTTGTGATTCAGTCTTTAGTTCAATTTGGTGAAAACTGCAGAAAACTCGACTGCTGGTGTTGATTGGTCAGGTGTGTGATGATTGGTCAGGTGTGTATTGATTGGTCAGGTGTGTGATGATTGGTCAGGTGTGTGATGATTGGTCAGGTGTGTGATGATTGGTCAGGTGTGTGTTGATTGCTCAGGTGTGTGTTGATTGGTCAGGTGTGTGTTGATTGGTCAGGTGTGTGATGATTGGTCAGGTGTGTATTGATTGGTCAGGTGTGTGATGATTGGTCAGGTGTGTGATGATTGGTCAGGTGTGTGATGATTGGTCAGGTGTGTCTACCTGAGTGACATCACTGACCAGACCTTTTGGAGCGGCCAGTGATTTCTGAGTCTCATCAGTGACTGAAGCTAAAGCCACTTCCTGTCTGAGGAACTGGTTGCCGTGGCGACTGCCGCTGTAGAGGTCAGACAGAGGCAGGACGGGTTCTTGCGGCTCCTCTGATCAAAGACGGAGCGGCGGGAGATTAAACCGGGGAGAAATCCGGGCTGACACCGTCAGATGGAGGCGGTTAGCTAACAGGAAGGATTAGCGCTGCCTTCATGCTAGCTGGAGCGGTGATGCGGAGCAGCAGGTCGCTAACAGGAAACATGTGGCACCTCTCAGATGTCATGTTTCCTGTTAGCAGCTGCAGGTTCTGGTTCTAGTTCTGGTTAAACATGAGCCGAGCCGCTCTGACATGAGTCAGCGCCACATAATCCGGGTTAATCTGACCTCCAGAGGCAACGCGGGTGGCTCAGCTGTTCAGAAACATCAGGATCCTTCACCTGCAGCAGGTAGAGGGGGCGTGGCCTGCGCTGGGCCAACAGGCTGCAGCGCCCCCAGCAGACCGAGCAGCAGCATTACACCATCAGGATCAGTGACGTGCGGTGAGGTTCATAGATTATGACTCAATCATAATCAGATTTACAAATTTAGACCCCCTGCATGTTATTGTTTACATGAGGAGCTAGCGCCATGGTTAGCTCCACGGTTAGCTCCATGGGTAGCTCCATGGTTAGCTCTATGGCTAGCTCCACGGCTAGCTCCATGGCTAGCTCCACGGTTAGCTCCACGGCTAGCTCCATGGCTAGCTCCACGGCTAGCTCCACGGTTAGCTCCACGGCTAGCTCCACGGTTAGCTCCACGGCTAGCTCCACGGCTAGCTCCATGGCTAGCTCCACGGCTAGCTCCACGGCTAGCTCCACGGTTAGCTCCACGGCTAGCTCCACGGCTAGCTCCACGGTTAGCTCCACGGCTAGCTCCATGGCTAGCTCCACGGCTAGCTCCACGGCTAGCTCCATGGCTGGCTCCATGGCTAGCATACATACCAAACATGACTTTAGAATAATCAAGCAGAGATAGTTTGTGGCTCATTTTAACGATAAAAGATGAAACAAAAAGAAAAGATGTTTGATAAAAGATGGCGGAGCAGCCGCTCTATTTGCTGCTCTATGATTTGGAGTTATGGTTTTTCATAGTTAACATTTTTAACTGAATAAACATAACCACATATATAAAAATGATCTTTACATATAGTAATAAACATTTCCACTTATCACCTCAGATGTCCACCGGACTCTCAGTTGCCATGACAACAGTTTGGGATTCCCCTCCGTTCTTACGTCACTGCGCTTTCTGATTGGCTACCTGTCACATTCAACAGGCTGCGATAATCGGGCCAAATAATAAACATTAAAATAAACTAATGGGAAATAAATAAACTAATAAATACTAAATAAATAAACTAATGGAGCCCTGAGCCCTCCCCGGACTGCAGGTCACTGGTCAGGATTCCCTCAGACACCAGAATGACTCTCTGCGTCATCTGGAGGCGGAGCTCCATGGCGGTGATGCAGCCATTTTTATCCTCCAGGTGAGATTCAGACTATGAAGGTCAGGAAACGTCTGGGAGGAAGGAGGGAAACAATCCACCAATCAGATTCCACCTTCAGCTCAGACGGTTTCCATGGTGACCGTTTGGTTTATTAAATTACAACAGTTTTCTGTCCTGGATCTGCAGAATGTTCACTGCTGCCTCATCCACAGGGTCAGAGGTCAACCAGTCTCCTTCTACTGCAGAAAGTGGAAAAAACTTGATTTTCAAATAAAAACTTATTTATTCCATTGTGACTTCTTTGTTTTATTAATTCGCGTTAGATCAAATAATCTCTTTAGTCTGAGTAAAAAGACGTGGTGGACTTTTTTATTTTTTTTTATTTTTGGGTCGACTAGAGTTTAAGTTGCTCTTTCTCTGAAAAGGCCTGATGCAACTTTTCAGTTGCCTGATGGTTGACAAATTTCTACCATTTTCTACCATTCTTCTGGACTGCAGTCGGACACACAGGGAGGGCCGCAGGGGCCCCGGACCAGACTTTGACAACCTGTTTTAGGGCCTAAATAAGTTCAGCAGCGGCTCTCAGCGCAGACGACTCAGGAAAAACCTTCCTTGCTTCCTTTCTTTCCTCTCTGTGATTCAGACAGTTTCTCATGACTCACACGTGTGTCGCGCTGCGTGTGTCGTGGGCGGGACGAGGCGAGGCTGGAGGACAGCCCGTCTGACGGGCTGCAGAGGAGCAGAACCTGCGGTCCGGGCGGGATGGCCCGGTCCGGTAATCTGGTTAATGATCTGACAGGAGGAACCATGTGAGCGTTTGATCCGGGCCCAACACGACCCGAACCGTCTAGACGGACCATCTGATCCTGCACATGATTCCAACGCGCCACAACAAACACAGATGGCCAGACTGAGCAGCGGCTCCTGCAAACTCCCAGGAACTGCGGCGCTCCTGCTGCGGCGCTCCTGCTGCGGCGCTCCTGCTGCGGCGCTCCTGCTGCGGCGCTCCTGCTGCGGCGCTCCTGCTGCGGCGCTCCTGCTGCGGCGCTCCTGCTGCGGCGCTCCTGCTGCGGCGCTCCTGCTGCGGCGCTCCTGCTGCGGCGCTGGAGCAGGCCGCCGCCGCCGCATTCCTGTCGTTCCTCCACCTGTAAGCGGATCCGCAGCCGGGTGTTCAGATGGTCTGGACTCATGATCAGCAACAGCGGAAAGTTCAGTAAAAACACAACAAACTGTTTTCACTCCTCAGAGGCTTCAGGTGATCTGAGGATGAAATGTGTTTCTGTTGGTCTGAGTGGAAAAGGAAGAAGAAGAAGAGAAAATGTTGGGAAAAAAATGATTTTTAATGTTCACTGCAGCTAAGAAGAAAACGTTTTGTGTCAAGAGTCAACAGAAAATAAGACATGCAGGTGATTATGTTCAGACTGTAGCAGCAATAAGACCAGGATGATCTGGTAGGAACCTGGAGACAGAGATCCAGTGGATCAGAAACAGCAGAATAAACAGAAACCAACTGGATGAATGAATGAATCTGCAGGAGGCGTTGAGTTAGGACGTCTCACTGCTGCAGACTTTATGAAACATGAATGTAAAAACCAAACAGACATTCTAATAACTTCACTCCTGACTGTCCAGGAGAACTAAACTGAATCTGAGCTGGACTAAAAGTCATCTATAAACATGATTTTGTAATCTTTAACCCATGTATGGAGGCCTTGGTCCTTGACGAGGCCGTCACAGGTTCGATTCCCGGCCTGCCACATGTCTTTCTCCTTCTCTCATTACCCATTTTTCTGTCATTTCACTATAAAATAAGGGCCACTAGAGCCAATAAAACATATAAAAATACTGCGCCTAAATGTAATCTGAATTATCAACAATCTTATCCAAGTTTTACAGTGAATTTCGCTGTCAGTTTTTTCTAGTTAAACAGCCAATCGTGTGTGGTTGCTAAGGTAAAATAATAAATATTTGGCCAATCAGCGACGCTGAATTTAATGTCTGAATTTCACCTTTACCTGTAAGATACATTTAAACCAGTAGGTGGCGGTAACGCACAGCAACCGCCAAAAGCATCAAAGGAGAAAAAGACGCGGGAAAGTTTCGGGCCGCAGATGAAGATGATAATGGCGCCGACAGAGGAAGGAAGGAGACGTTATCCTCCGTGAATGAAGGCGGAGGAGGTTCCGGTGAGTTTTATTAGCTTTAGCTTCCAAGCTGCTCTGCTGCCTCTTTTCCTCTTCTGTTCATCGGCTGCTAATGTTGGTCAGTTCAGAACTGGCTTACTGCATGCTGATGTAGGTCTGGCTAGCATTATGCTAATGTAGGTCTGGCTAGCATAATGCTGATGTAGGTCTGGCTAGCATTATGCTAATGTTGGTCTGGTTAGCATAATGCTAATGCTGCTCCAGATAAATGCTGGTCAGATTTCTGTTTCATTGCTGCGGTTTTAATGTCTGGATGTGTTCTGGCTCCGGTTCCCCTGTTGTCCTGCAGGTGGCGCTGAATCCAGTTTATAACTCGGATCTTAACTGTCAGATGAATCCAGGTGTTGACCAGCAGAACCGGGTTCAGTCCGTCGTTGTTTCATCCAATCCCTGAATGTTTTCATGTTTTAGGTTTTAAGTCTTCTGGTCTTATTATCTGATTCTCTTCACTTTTAAGATCATTTATCCTGTTGTTGTTTGTTCAGATGAACTTCCAGGTAATCATTCATTCGTTTGGTTTTTCACAGTTTTCACACTGATTTAATAACCAAATTCTGTATATTTAATACATAATTGAACTTTTAGCTGATTTAACCCTTCATGTTATTTTGTATGAAGTATTTTTCCTTCATTTGAACCCTGACCCCTGACCCTCTGCAGGCCCATCAGCCTCACCAAGGAGTTTTTCACCAACCGCCTGAAAATCAATCAATAAAAAAACAGAAAAATGGACTTAATGAGAAATATGTTTAATATGCGCTGAAGGCTTGAAAATATTTATTTGGTAAAGTTGTTCTGGTCCAAATGTGTTAATATGTGAAGAATATATTTATTGTATAAATGTTTTGAGCTTCATATTCTGGTCTTCATTTCTAAATAATCTGAATCCGTAGAACCGGTCTGATGTCGTTATCACTTTAGTCAACTTTTATGAATCCATTGTTTGCTCTAAATTTCTTAAATACATGTTGAAGTAACGGAACGTCTGCTGGAGTACGAGGAGGAGTACTGTCAGTCGGAAATGGTTCCTCCCAGTCCAACAGGAGCCAGGCTGTCCTCCATGTCCCCTCCGTGTCCTGTATGTCCCCTCCGTGTCCCCTCCATGTCCCCTCCGTGTCCTCTGTGTGTCCTCCATGTCCCCTCCGTGTCCTGTATGTCCCCTCCGTGTCCCCTCCATGTCCCCTCCGTGTCCTCTGTGTGTCCTCCATGTCCCCTCCGTGTCCTGTATGTCCCCTCCGTGTCCCCTCCGTGTCCTGTATGTCCCCTCTGTGTCCCCTCCATGTCCCCTCTGTGTCCTCCGTGTCCCCTCCATGTCCTCTCCATGTCCCCTCCGTGTCATCTCCATGTCCCCTCTGTGTCCTCCGTGTCCTCTATGTCCCCTCCATGTCCCCTCTGTGTCCTCCGTGTCCTCTATGTCCCCTCCATGTCCCCTCCGTGTCCTCCATGTCCCCTCTGTGTCCTCCGTGTCCTCTATGTCCCCTCCGTGTCCTCTATGTCCCCTCCATGTCCCCTCTGTGTCCTCCGTGTCCCCTCCGTGTCCTCTCCATGTCCCCTCTGTGTCCTCCAGGCGTGCGGCGGCTGTCAGTGAACCGTGTTTCTATCTGTACTCTGGGAACTGCGATATGACCTTTGACCTTGTCCTGAGCAGATGCTGATGTGGTCTGTAGAAAATCCTCTGGTGCTTCATAACCTTGAAACGAACATTTTTATTCTCCCGTTTCCCTCTTAAATAAAACGAGGTAATAAAAGTCTGAATCTGAGCGATAAAATAATGTTTCCCTCGGCGACTGCGAGTCGGATGAACTCTGGATCTTCGGTCAGATCGACTCCTGGACCGGAGTTCGTGTTCAGGAATTGGAGCTTGGTCAGGAGGATCCGTCCGTCGTGTCTTCATGCTGTCAGACGTTTTCTGCTCTGATTTGACGAGCAGATCATCCAGGCTGCTGGTTCTCTGGAGGTGCTGATAAAGGTCGACTCGGTCCGATGGAGCCACGTGTTCGCCACTGGAACAGAGTCGCTGCTGTCCAGCCGTGACTCAGTCTAGAGCTGTGCTGTGTAGATGCTGAGTCTTAAAACTGAAAGTGAAAACTGTGTTTTCATCCACTTGTTTTGAGCGAAGTTTTAAAATGTTGCCAGAAAGGAAACGTGAATTATCGTGTTTCCATCTGCTGGTTTGGACAGAATCAGCCAGCAAAGCGTGATGTCATCAGATGTAAACAGGAAGTAGAGGTTGCTAACTAGCATGACTCGGAGAGACGTTTCTGCTCCATGATGGAGGTTTGACTTTAGAGATGTTCCCCAGTTTGGTGCCTCTGGTAAGGCACAGACCACCAGAAATGTTTTTTGGAAAAGCCAAAAATCTTTTCAAATGAACGTTAATGATTTTGTGTGAAATTGAGAAAGTTATTTTGGATTTTGTGATGATGCTTCAACGTGAAACGTGCTGATGGAAACATGGCCACTGACAGCGTGGCCTACTTTCTGACTCAGCGTGTCCCTGAATCCTCCAGCACAGCTTTGAGATTTACTTCCCAAAGGTCAGGCCGGTCAGAGCAATCGACCTCGTATCAGAACAAAGGAACGGACCCGGTTCTGGTGCAGCAGGACACAGTGAAGGCCTCACCTCTGATCCAATAGACGTCCATTACTCAGAACAGCAGCACGTAGAAATATAATATAAATATGAATATGAGCTAACAGGACATTGCAGGGAATCTGCTCTGATAAACACGTTTATTTTTCTATAGATGGTTACCTAGGAAACGGTGAGACTGCTGCTGGTTTCAGTTCATAAGCACCAAGTTGACAATAATTGATTTTTCTTTTAAATGTGATTTAGTTTTTTTCCCCTGATAAGTTTTGGGGAATTTTTGATCCTTTCAATAAACGTGAATGATAGAATCTGAATGATAGAATCTGATTGATAGAATCTGATTGATAGAATCTGATTGATAGAATCTGAATGATAGAATCTGAATGATAGAATCTGAACTAGAAAAACAAAATTTCTGAAGAAATTTAGCCGGGGCCTGCCAAGGCGCGCCCGTCGGGCTTGGGCCCGGCGTCGTCACGCCACAAATCGGCGTCGACGCTAAAGAACGCCGCGACGTAATCAGTGGCACGCGGAGAACCGCAAGAACGTTAAGCGAGGCGGACGTACACCATTCGGTACGATTTAAAATGTTGTCAAGGCTTTTATTTTGGAAGTTTTGTTAAACTTCATTTCAAAGGCCCAAACTAATAACATGCGTAATAGTCCTTGGGTTAAAATAGTTATATAATGCTCAAAACACAAGTAGCTGATGTAAAAATATTCAAGGCTTTTATTTTGAAATTTTCAGTATGCTTCATTTCAAAGTTCCAAACTAATACCATGTGTAACAGTGCTTTGGATGAAAAAGTCATATACGGCCAAAAAAAGCAATTACGTCATGTAAAATATTCAAGGCTTTTATTTTGAAATTTTCAGTATGCTTAATTTTAAAGGGCCAAACTAATCCCATGTGTAACAGTGCTTTGGATGAAAAAGTCAAATAAAGCCAAAAACAGCAATTACATGATGTAAAAATATTCAAGGCTTTTATTTTGAAATTATTATTATGCTCCATTTTAAAGTTCCAAACTAATACCATGTGTAACAGTGCTTTGGATGAAAAAGTCAAATAAAGCCAAAAACAGCAATTACATGATGTAAAAATATTCAAGGCTTTTATTTTGAAATTATTATTATGCTCCATTTTAAAGTTCCAAACTAATACCATGTGTAACAGTGCTTTGGATGAAAAAGTCAAATAAAGCCAAAAAGAGCAATTACATGATGTAAAAATATTCAAGGCTTTTATTTTGAAATTTTCAGTATGCTTCATTTTAAAGTTCTGAACTAATACCACGTGTAAGAGTGCTTTGGATGAAAAAGTCAAATAAAGCCAAAAAGAGCAATTACGTCATGTAAAAATATTCAAGGCTTTTATTTTGAAACTTTTGTTAAGCTTCATTTCAAAGGGCCAAACTAATACCACGTGTAACAGTGCTTTGGATGAAAAAGTCAAATAAAGCCAAAAAGAGCAATTACATGATGTAAAAATATTCAAGGCTTTTATTTAGAAATTTTTGTTAATATTCATTTCAAAGGGCCAAACTAATACCATGTGTAACAGTGCTTTGGATGAAAAAGTCAAATAAAGCCAAAAAGAGCAATTACGTCATGTAAAAATATTCAAGGCTTTTATTTTGAAATTTGCAGGATGCTTCATTTCAAAGGGCCAAACTAATCCCATGCGTAATAGTCCTTCGGTTAAAATAGTTATATAATGCTCAAAACACAAGTAGCTGATGTAAAAATATTCAAGGCTTTTATTTTGAAATTTTTGTTAAGCTTCATTTTAAAGGGCCAAACTAATACCATGTGTAACAGTGCTTTGGATGAAAAAGTCAAATAAAGCCAAAAAAGAGCAATTACGTCATGTAAAAATATTCAGGGCTTTTATTGTGAAATTTTCAATATGCTTAATTTTAAAGTGTAAAACTAATCCCATGTGTAACAGTTACTGAGTTAAATCAGTTATATACAGCCCAAAGCAGCAGTAGTTCTAAAGGCCAGTTCTCAGTCCTGATCTGTTTCAACTGAGGATAGATAGAACTACAGCGATGCGTATTCGTAGTCCTAACCAGCAGCCAATAGCCTCTTGAGGTCCGTTGCTATGGCAAATAATGGTCTCAGCAGGTGTGAGCTGTGAGCTCTGAGCTCTCAAACACACAAGTGTGTTTGAGCAAACACACTTTACTGAAAAAAAGCATTGGAAACAAATCCTTCTTGTTCGGGAACCGTAATACATATTCGAAAAGCGTTTTAAGCGTATGACAGTTCAATGTGTCTTCTGCGATAGTCCCGAGATTCATATCTGTACCTCACTCAGAGCATTTACAGTGATGAGAGAAAGAAATGTTGTGCCCAGATATGAACCGAGATCGGCTGTCACTGTAATTTCAGCAAAAATGAGAAAGTTTGGGTCGCTTAGAGGCAAATTGTGGACAAACCGTAACTGGTATCGACGAGCCGTCTTCACTTTCGAAGAGATCACAGACGTATCTACAAAATGAAATTTGAATGGCATTTCTAGGTGAATTTGTGACGACACAGCAAATCCTCAAAAATAGGGTATTTCTAGGATTTTTCCCATTGAGTTATAATGGGGTTTTTTTCGTAGTTTTTTGCGAATTATGTCGCCACGTTAAGCCCAAATCCCACCAAAAGTAATAGCAACAATGGCGTGAATTTTCTGCACGTTTTGATACCTCATTTGTAGGTGTGCACCCAGCGGTATGAGCCGCATTAACGGTTACGGAAGAAAAATAAAGAACTATAACTAGAAAATTTCGGAAGAAATTTAGCCGGGGCCTGCCAAGGCGCGGCCGTGGGGTTTGGGCCCGGTGTCGTCACGCCACAAATCGTCGTCGACGCTAAAGAACGCCGTGACGTAATCAGTGGCACGCGGAGAACCGCAAGAACGTTAAGTGAGGCGGACGTGCACCATTCGGTACGATTTAAAATGTTGTCAAGGCTTTTATTTTGGAAGTTTTGTTAAACTTCATTTCAAAGGGCCAAACTAATCCCATGCGTAATAGTCCTTGGGTTAAAATAGTTATATAATGCTCAAAACACAAGTAGCTGATGTAAAAAAATGCAAGGCTTTTATTTTGAAATTTTCAGTATGCTTCATTTTTAAGCTCCGAACTAATACCACGTGTAAGAGTGCTTTGGATGAAAAAGTCAAAAAAAGCCAAAAAGAGCTATTACCTCATGTAAAAATATTCAAGGCTTTTATTTTGAAATTATTATTATGCTCCATTTTAAAGTTCCAAACTAATCCCATGTGTAACAGTGCTTTGGATGAAAAAGTCATATACGGCCAAAAAAAGCAATTACATGATGTAAAAATATTCAAGGCTTTTATTTTGAAATTTTCAGTATGCTTCATTTCAGAGGGCCAAACTAATACCACGTGTAACAGTGCTTTGGATGAAAAAGTCATATACGGCCAAAAAGAGCAATTACGTCATGTAAAATATTCAAGGCTTTTATTTTGAAATTTTCAGTATGCTTAATTTTAAAGTTCCAAACTAATCCCATGTGTAACAGTGCTTTGGATGGAAAAGTCAGATAAAGCCAAAAAGAGCAAATACATGATGTAAAAATATTCAGGGCTTTTATTTTGAAATTATTATTATGCTCCATTTTAAAGTTCCAAACTAATCCCATGTGTAACAGTGCTTTGGATGAAAAAGTCATATACGGCCAAAAACAGCAATTACCTGATGTAAAAATATTCAAGGCTTTTATTTTGAAATTATTATTATGCTCCATTTTAAAGTTCCGAACTAATCCCATGTGTAACATTGCTTTGGATGAAAAAGTCATATACGGCCAAAAAGAGCAATTACGTCATGTAAAATATTCAAGGCTTTTATTTTGAAATTTTCAGTATGCTTAATTTCAAAGTTCCAAACTAATCCCATGTGTAACATTGCTTTGGATGAAAAAGTCACATAAAGCCAAAAACCGCAATTACATGATGTAAAAATATTCAAGGCTTTTATTTTGAAATTTTCAGTATGCTTAATTTCAAAGTTCCAAACTAATCCCATGTGTAACATTGCTTTGGATGAAAAAGTCACATAAAGCCAAAAACAGCAATTACCTGATGTAAAAATATTCAAGGCTTTTATTTTGAAATTATTATTATGCTCCATTTTAAATTCCGAACTAATCCCATGTGTAACAGTGCTTTGGATAAAAAAGTCACATAAAGCCAAAAACAGCAATTACATGATGTAAAAATATTCAAGGCTTTTATTTTGAAATTATTATTCTCCATTTTAAAGTTCCAAACTAATCCCATGTGTAACAGTGCTTTGGATGAAAACGTCAAATAAAGCCAAAAACAGCAATTACCTGATGTAAAACTATTCAAGGCTTTTATTTTGAAATTATTATTATGCTCCATTTTAAAGTTCCAAACTAATCCCATGTGTAACAGTTACTGAGTTAAATCAGTTATATACAGCCCATAGCAGCAGTAGTTCTAAAGGCCAGTTCTCAGTCCTGATCTGTTTCAACTGAGGATAGATAGAACTACAGTGATGCGTATTCGTAGTCCAAATCAGCAGCCAATAGCCTCTTGAGTTCCGTTGCTATGGCAAATAATGGTCTCAGCAGGTGTGAGCTCTGAGCTGTGAGCTCTCAAACACACAAGTGTGTTTGAGCAAACACACTTTACTGAAAAAAAGCATTGGAAACAAATCCTTCTTGTTCGGGAACCGTAATACATATTCGAAAAGCGTTTCGAGCGTATGACAGTTCAATGTGTCTTCTGCGATAGTCCCGAGATTCATATCTGTACCTCACTCAGAGCATTTACAGTGATGAGAGAAAGAAATGTTGTGCCCAGATATGAACCGAGATGGGCTGTCACTGTAATTTCAGCAAAAATGAGAAAGTTTGGGTCGCTTAGAGGCAAATTGTGGACAAACCGTAACTGGTATCGACGAGCCGTCTTCACTTTCGAAGAGATCACAGACGTATCTACAAAATGAAATTTGAATGGCATTTCTAGGTGAATTTGTGACGACACAGCAAATCCTCAAAAATAGGGTATTTCTAGGATTTTTCCCATTGAGTTATAATGGGGTTTTTTTCGTAGTTTTTTGCGAATTATGTCGCCACGTTAAGCCCAAATCCCACCAAAAATAATAGCTCCAATGGCGTGAATTTTCTGCACGTTTTGATACCTCATTTGTAGGTGTGCACCCAGCGGTATGAGCCGCATTAACGGTTACGGAAGAATAAAGAATATTAAAGAGACGCTTCTCTCCGACAATAGTAATAGGTTCCTGCCATTGCTTTGCATGGCAGGCCCCAACTAGAAAATTTCGGAAGAAATTTAGCCGGGGCCTGCCAAGGCGCGCCCGTCGGGCATGGGCCCGGCGTCGTCGCGCCACAAATCGGCGTCGACGCCAAAGGACGCCGCGACGTGATCAGTGGCACGCGGAGAACCGCAAGAACGTTAAGCGAGGCGGACGTGCACCGTTCGGTACGATTTAAAATGTTGTCGAGGCTTTTATTTTGGAAGTTTTGTTAACCTTCATTTCAAAGGGCCAAACTAATCCCATGCGTAATAGTCCTTGGGTTAAAATAGTTATATAATGCTCAAAACACAAGTAGCTGATGTAAAAATATTCAAGGCTTTTATTTTGAAATTTTCAGTATGCTTCATTTCAAAGGGCCAAACTAATACCACGTGTAACAGTGCTTTGGATGAAAAAGTCAAATAAAGCCAAAAAGAGCAATTACGTCATGTAAAATTATTCAAGGCTTTTATTTTGAAATTTTCAGAATGCTTCATTTCAAAGGGCCAAACTAATACCACGTGTAACAGTGCTTTGGATGAAAAAGTCAAATAAAGCCAAAAAGAGCAATTACCTGATGTAAAAATATTCAAGGCTTTTATTTTGAAATTATTATTATGCTCCATTTTAAAGTTCCAAACTAATCCCATGTGTAACAGTGCTTTGGATGAAAAAGTCATATAAAGCCAAAAACAGCAATTACCTGATGTAAAAATATTCAAGGCTTTTATTTTGAAATTTTCAGTATGCTTCATTTCAAAGTTCCAAAGTAATCCCATGTGTAACAGTGCTTTGGATGAAAACGTCAAATAAAGCCAAAAACAGCAATTACCTGATGTAAAAATATTCAAGGCTTTTATTTTGAAATTATTATTATGCTCCATTTTAAAGTTCCGAACTAATCCCATGTGTAACATTGCTTTGGATGAAAAAGTCATATACGGCCAAAAAGAGCAATTACTTCATGTAAAATATTCAAGGCTTTTATTTTGAAATTTTCAGTATGCTTCATTTTAAAGTTCTGAACTAATACCACGTGTAAGAGTGCTTTGGATGAAAAAGTCAAATAAAGCCAAAAAGAGCAATTACGTCATGTAAAAATATTCAAGGCTTTTATTTTGAAATTTGCAGGATGCTTCATTTCAAAGGGCCAAACTAATCCCATGCGTAATAGTCCTTCGGTTAAAATAGTTATATAATGCTCAAAACACAAGTAGCTGATGTAAAAATATTCAAGGCTTTTATTTTGAAATTTTTGTTAAGCTTCATTTTAAAGGGCCAAACTAATACCATGTGTAACAGTGCTTTGGATGAAAAAGTCAAATAAAGCCAAAAAAGAGCAATTACGTCATGTAAAAATATTCAGGGCTTTTATTGTGAAATTTTCAATATGCTTAATTTTAAAGTGTAAAACTAATCCCATGTGTAACAGTTACTGAGTTAAATCAGTTATATACAGCCCAAAGCAGCAAGTAGTTGTAAAGGCCAGTTCTCAGTCCTGATCTGTTTCAACTGAGGATAGATAGAACTACAACGATGCGTATTCGTAGTCCTAACCAGCAGCCAATAGCCTCTTGAGTTCCGTTGCTATGGCAAATAATGGTCTCAGCAGGTGTGAGCTCTGAGCTGTGAGCTCTCAAACACACAAGTGTGTTTGAGCAAACACACTTTACTGAAAAAAAGCATTGGAAACAAATCCTTCTTGTTCGGGAACCGTAATACATATTCGAAAAGCGTTTTAAGCGTATGACAGTTCAATGTGTCTTCTGCGATAGTCCCGAGATTCATATCTGTACCTCACTCAGAGCATTTACAGTGATGAGAGAAAGAAATGTTGTGCCCAGATATGAACCGAGGTCGGCTGTCACTCTAATATGAGCAAAAATGAGAAACTTTGGGTCGCTTAGAGGCAAATTGTGGACAAACCATAACTGGTATCGACGAGCCGTCTTCACTTTCGAAGAGATCACAGACGTATCTACAAAATGAAATTTGAATGGCATTTCTAGGTGAATTTGTGACGACACAGCAAATCCTCAAAAATAGGGTATTTCTAGGATTTTTCCCATTGAGTTATAATGGGGTTTTTTTCGTAGTTTTTTGCGAATTATGTCGCCATGTTAATCCCGAATCCCACCAAAAGTAATAGCTGGAATGGCGTGAATTTTCTGCACGTTTTGATACCTCTTTTGTAGGTGTGCACGCAGCGGTATGAGCCGCATTAACGGTTACGGATGAAAAATAAAGAATAACTAGAAAATTTCGGAAGAAATTTAGCCGGGGCCTGCCAAGGCGCGCCCGTCGGGCATGGGCCCGGCGTCGTCACGCCACAAATCGGCGTCGACGCCAAAGAACGCCGCGACGTAATCAGTGGCACGCGGAGAACCGCAAGAACGTTGAGCAAGGCGGACGTGCACCATTCGGTACGATTTAAAATGTTGTCAAGGCTTTTATTTTGGAAGTTTCAGTATGCTTCATTTCAAAGGGCCAAACTAATCCCATGCGTAATAGTCCTTGGGTTAAAATAGTTATATAATGCTCAAAACACAAGTAGCTGATGTAAAAATATTCAAGGCTTTTATTTTGAAATTTTTGTTAAGCTTCATTTCAAAGGGCCAAACTAATCCCATGTGTAACAGTGCTTTGGATGAAAAAGTCAAATAAAGCCAAAAAGAGCAATTACGTCATGTAAAAATATTCAAGGCTTTTATTTTGAAATTTTTGTTAAGCTTCATTTCAAAGGGCCAAACTAATACCATGTGTAACAGTGCTTTCAATGAAAAAGTCAAATAAAGCCAAAAAGAGCAATTACATGATGTAAAAATATTCAAGGCTTTTATTTTGAAATTTTCAGTATGCTTAATTTTAAAGTTCTGAACTCATACCACGTGTAACAGTGCTTTGGATGAAAAAGTCAAATAAAGCCAAAAAGAGCAATTACGTCATGTAAAAATATTCAAGGTTTTTATTTTGAAATTTTCAGTATGCTTCATTTCAAAGGGCCAAACTAATCCCATGTGTAACAGTGCTTTGGATGAAAAAGTCATACAAAGCCAAAAACAGCAATTGCATGATGTACAAATATTCAAGGCTTTTATTTTGAAATTATTATTATGCTCCATTTTAAAGTTCCAAACTAATCCCATGTGTAACAGTGCTGTGGATGAAAAATTCATATACGGCCAAAAAAAGCAATTACATGATGTGAAAATATTCAAGGCTTTTATTTTGAAATTTTCAGTATGCTTCATTTCAGAGGGCCAAACTAATACCACGTGTAACAGTGCTTTGGATGAAAAAGTCACATAAAGCCAAAAACAGCAATTACCTGATGTAAAAATATTCAAGGCTTTTATTTTGAAATTATTATTATGCTCCATTTTAAAGTTCCGAACTAATCCCATGTGTAACATTGCTTTGGATGAAAAAGTCATATACGGCCAAAAAAAGCAATTACATGATGTGAAAATATTCAAGGCTTTTATTTTGAAATTGTCAGTATGCTTCATTTCAAAGGGCCAAACTAATACCACGTGTAACAGTGCTTTGGATGAAAAAGTCAAATAAAGCCAAAAAGAGCAATTACTTCATGTAAAAAATATTCAAGGCTTTTATTTTGAAATTTTCAGTATGCTTAATTTCAAAGGGCCAAACTAATACCATGTGTAACAGTGCTTTGGATGAAATAGTCAAATAAAGCCAAAAATAGCAATTACCTGATGTAAAAATATTCAAGGCTTTTATTTTGAAATTATTATTCTCCATTTTAAAGTTCCAAACTAATCCCATGTGTAACATTGCTTTGGATGAAAAAGTCATATACGGCCAAAAAAGCAATTACCTGATGTAAAAATATTCAAGGCTTTTATTTTGAAATTATTATTATTCTCCATTTTAAAGTTCCAAAGTAATCCCATGTGTAACAGTGCTTTGGATGAAAACGTCAAATAAAGCCAAAAACAGCAATTACCTGATGTAAAAATATTCAAGGCTTTTATTTTGAAATTATTATTCTCCATTTTAAAGTTCCAAACTAATCCCATGTGTAACATTGCTTTGGATGAAAAAGTCATATACGGCCAAAAAAAGCAATTACCTGATGTAAAAATATTCAAGGCTTTTATTTTGAAATTATTATTCTCCATTTTAAAGTTCCAAACTAATCCCATGTGTAACAGTTACTGAGTTAAATCAGTTATATACAGCCCATAGCAGCAGTAGTTCTAAAGCCAGTTCTCAGTCCTGATCTGTTTCAACTGAGGATAGATAGAACTACAGTGATGCGTATTTGTAGTCCAAATCAGCAGCCAATAGCCTCTTGAGATCCGTTGCTATGGCAAATAATGGTCTCAGCAGGTGTGAGCTGTGAGCTCTGAGCTCTCAAACACACAAGTGTGTTTGAGCAAACACACTTTACTGAAAAAAAGCATTGGAAACAAATCCTTCTTGTTCGGGAACCGTAATACATATTCGAAAAGCGTTTTAAGCGTATGACAGTTCAATGTGTCTTCTGCGATAGTCCCGAGATTCATATCTGTACCTCACTCAGAGCATTTACAGCGATGAGAGAAAGAAATGTTGTGCCCATATCTGATCCGAGGTCGGCTGTCACTCTAATATGAGCAAAAATGAGAAACTTTGGGTCGCTTAGAGGCAAATTGTGGACAAACCGTAACTGGTATCGACGAGCCGTCTTCACTTTCGAAGAGATCACAGACGTATCTACAAAATGAAATTTGAATGGCATTTCTAGGTGAATTTGTGACGACACAGCAAATCCTCAAAAATAGGGTATTTCTAGGATTTTTCCCATTGAGTTATAATGGGGTTTTTTTCGTAGTTTTTTGCGAATTATGTCGCCACGTTAAGCCCAAATCCCACCAGAAGTAATAGCTCCAATGGCGTGAATTTTCTGCACGTTTTGATACCTCATTTGTAGGTGTGCACCCAGCGGTACGAGCCGCATTAACGGTTACGGAAGAAAAATAAAGATTAAAGAGACGCTTCTCTCCGACAATAGTAATAGGTTCCTGCCATTGCTTTGCATGGCAGGCCCCAATAATAATAAAGAAACTTTTCTTGGGAGAATAGCAATAGGTTCCTGCCATTGCTTTGCATGGCAGGCCCCAACTAGAAAATTTCGGAAGAAATTTAGCCGGGGCCTGCCGAGGCGCGCCCGTTGGGCTTGGGCCCGGCGTCGTCGCGCCACAAATTGGCGTCGACGCTAAAGAACGCCGCGACGTAATCAGTGGCACGCGGAGAACCGCAAGAACGTTAAGCGAGGCGGACGTGCACCGTTCGGTACGATTTAAAATGTTGTCGAGGCTTTTATTTTGGAAGTTTTGTTAAACTTCATTTCAAAGGGCCAAACTAATCCCATGCGTAATAGTCCTTGGGTTAAAATAGTTATATAATGCTCAAAACACAAGTAGCTGATGTAAAAATATTCAAGGCTTTTATTTTGAAATTTTCAGTATGCTTCATTTCAAAGGGCCAAACTAATACCACGTGTAACAGTGCTTTGGATGAAAAAGTCAAATAAAGCCAAAAAGAGCAATTACCTGATGTAAAAATATTCAAGGCTTTTATTTTGAAATTATTATTATGCTCCATTTTAAAGTTCCAAACTAATCCCATGTGTAACAGTGCTTTGGATGAAAAAGTCATATAAAGCCAAAAACAGCAATTACATGATGTAAAAATATTCAAGGCTTTTATTTTGAAATTTTCAGTATGCTTCATTTCAAAGGGCCAAACTAATACCATGTGTAACAGTGCTTTGGATGAAAAAGTCAAATAAAGCCAAAAAGAGCAATTACATGATGTAAAAATATTCAAGGCTTTTATTTTGAAATTTTTGTTAAGCTTCATTTCAAAGGGCCAAACTAATACCATGTGTAACAGTGCTTTGGATGAAAAAGTGAAATAAAGCCAAAAACAGCAATTACCTGATGTAAAAATATTCAAGGCTTTTATTTTGAAATTTTCATCAAGCTTAATTTTAAATTGCCACACTAATCCCATGTGTAACAATTGCTGGGTTAAATCAGTTATATACAGCTCAAAAGAGCAATTTTCTGATGTAAAAATATTCAAGGCTTTTATTTTGAAATTTTTGTTAAGCTTCATTTCAAAGGGCCAAACTAATCCCATGTGTAACAGTGCTTTGGATGAAAAAGTCAAATAAAGCCAAAAAGAGCAATTACATGATGTAAAAATATTCAAGGCTTTTATTGTGAAATTTTTGTTAAGCTTCATTTTAAAGTTCCAAACTAATCCCATGTGTAACAGTTACTGAGTTAAATCAGTTATATACAGCCCATAGCAGCAATTAGTTATAAAGGCCAGTTCAGTCCTGATCTGTTTCAACTGAGGATAGATAGAACTACAATGATGCGTATTTGTAGTCCAAACCAGCAGCCAATAGCCTCTTGAGCTCCGTTGCTATGTTAAATAAGTTTCACACCAAGGTGTGAAGTGTTAGTGAAAGAGCCTGAGAGCCTCAGAAAATCCTGTCGCATGACTTTGCTCTGAAGCACCGTGACAGAAAACCGTACGGTCTAGATAAATTTCGAAAACATTTTACCGGAGCAGACAGGCGTATCAATGTCAGGACCGATTTTGATACTAATCGTGCGATATTTGTGGGCGTGATGGCGATTTCAAAAATGATTTGGGTGGAAAAAGTTGTCTTGATCTCTCACTCTAATCAGCGAGAGAAGCACTCTAACTTTAGGAAAAATGAGAAACTTTGGGTCGCTTAGAGGCAAATTGTGGACAAACCGTAACTGGTATCGACAAGCCGTCTTCACTTTCGAAGAGATCACAGACGTATCTACAAAATGAAATTTGAATGGCATTTCTAGGTGAATTTGTGACGACACAGAAAATCCTCAAAAATAGGGTATTTCCAGGATTTTTCCCATTGACTTATAATGGGGTTTTTTTCGTAGTTTTTTGCGAATTATGTCGCCACGTTAAGCCCAAATCCCACCACAAATAATAGCTCCAATGGCGTGAATTTTCTGCACGTTTTGATACCTCATTTGTAGGTGTGCACCCAGCGGTATGAGCCGCATTAACGGTGACGGAAGAAAAATAAAGAATTATAATAAAGAGACACTTTGTTGGGTGTAGAGTAATAGGTTCCTGCCATTGCTTTGCATGGCAGGCCCCAATGATAGAATCTGATTGATAGAATCTGAATGATAGAATCTGAATGATAGAATCTGAATGATAGAATCTGATTGATAGAATCTGAATGATAGAATCTGAATGATAGAATCTGAATGATAGAATCTGATTGATAGAATCTGAATGATAGAATCTGAATGATAGAATCTGAATGATAGAATCTGAATGATAGAATCTGAATGATAGAATCTGATTGATAGAAAGTACTTTTTGCTCTGTAAGTGTAGATCTGTGGAAAATTAGAGTTTCTCTAGATGAATTAGTTGAATTGATCGGTTATGAGGGAGATTAGTTATAAACACTAATAACCTTTAAAATGTCCAATAATCGATCAGCTTCAGAGCCAGTCTGTCCGCCGGACTCTTTAACTGTGTTCTGGTCCAGATGAATCCGGGCCCAGCATCCAGCTGCTCTGGCTCTGATGGTCGTGGACCTTTCTTCTCCCAAAGCCCCCGCCCTCAACGCTTCCTGTCTGTGTGGGACCGCCGGCAGCCACTCGGCCTCATGGGAAATCCAGGGTTTGCCCGCGACCCATCAGCCTGATGGTATCTGACATCTCGCTTGGGTGAACACTGTGTTCCTGCGCAGGAATGTGTGTGTTGACAGCCGAGTCTTTGATGATGCTTGTGGACCTCCGTCAGAGTGTGAGCGACCGGCGGACATCTGATCCGGCAGCGCGCCGCGGCCGGACGGCGAGGAGGAGCCGGGGCTGATGGGAAACATCTCCAGCCATCTAAAGCGGTCCCAGACCGCCCGGGACAAAACTACAGCACAGATTAGTTGGTTTCTACTGACACGTTTATTAAATCATGTTTGTGTCAGAACTCGGTCGTCTTAATTGGACGGTTGGCAGATTATTCCTGACAGCTTGGATTCCCTCCAGTCTAATGAAACCTTTCAGAACCGGATCGCAGGAGAATGGCAGGAAGATCAATGCTGCCCGTGTGTGCGTGTGTGTGTGTGTGTGTGTGTGTGTGTGTGTGTTAGCAGACAGGAAGTGCCATCAGACCGTCAGGTGTAGGGACGGATGCCGAGGTAACGAGGTGTCTCATTTGATCATCTCGTCTCCTGAAGAACTGAAGTTCAGTTTCCTGGTTTTTGATGCAGAACAAAAAGCTGAAGCTGATGGCCTAGTTAAAACCCTTCAGCTTCCTGTTGGTCCAAAAAATGAAGGAGCGTTTGGTGTCCATGATGATGATGATGATGATGATGATGATGAAAGCAGCTGCTTGGTTCAACTTACCGACAGAAATCAGACAGAACACGCTCTGGGCCTGATGATGGACCAGGGGAACTTTCTACTGGCCTCACAGCAGGAAACAAACGACAAGCTGCAGACCAGCTGTGGTTCTGCTAGTGGTTCTGGGCTTTAGTTGCTCCCAGCAGAGATTCAATAAGCTGAGAGGAAACAGAGAAGGAAGCCAAACTTCTTCTCCATCCTGGTTAAACCAGCTGCTTGTTCTCCAGAAGGTTTGAACCCGGGACATCCAGAACATCCTGGAGGCAGGTTGAGGTTTTACATTTTAACTTCTGTTCGCTGATCCAAGTGAATGGGAGAAAACCCAGACTGACCTGGAGGGAGATGAGAAAATATTTCTCCATTTTGACTTGGCTGATATTTTCCTCCGTTTCCTCTGAACTCGATTCTGGGAATAAAACCAGACTGAATGTTTTCATCTCCACTAGATGAAAACCCAGAAGGACCGGGAGTCTCGTGCTGTTAGCAGCAGATGCTAACAGCAGCAGATGCTAACAGCAGCTAATGGATTCAAACACTGAAGGAAAATATCAACATGCAAACTAACGTGTTGATTTCTGTAGAACCCGCTAACGCTCCGTAACCACCGGAGACCAGAACCGGTTGGTCTCACATCGGCGCCATGCTGGCCTCAGAACGCATCGTCTGTAAGGAACTGGGCCGACATGGTTCTGATTACGGCTTAGGTTCTGTTCCAGTTCTAGTTCAGGTTGTGTTCAGGTTCTATTCTGGTTCCAATTCTGTCCTGGCTCTGTTTGTCTGGACCGTAGAGGTTCTGGTTCGGAGCCGTCTGACCGTCTGCAGGCTCAATTCATTCTGAGAACATTTCCCTGGTTTCTGGACCAACGTTTCAGCCGAGGCCTTCGCTTTAAATGTCAACGTAAGGAACCGGAAAACACACACACACACATTGCTAACACACACACGCCTGCGCTGCGCTGCGCTCTGCTCCTCCTCGTGGCGTTTTTGAAGGTTTTCTCTCGGGTGAATCGCCGTTTCGCTTTGAGGAAAACCCAGAAACATTTTTCTCTCTGCTGATGATTTGGATTCAAACTGCATCCTGAAACAAACTAAATTACGTTTTCTGCTTCTTGCTAAATATTATGGGAATCCCAAACAGCTTTACTGTGAAACACTTCCTGTACATTAGATTCTTTAAAAGTTGAAGGAAGCCGGTGAGTTTTTTAGCCACCAGGAAGAATCGGAAAGTTTCTCCCAGTTATTCCCAGATCATCTTCAGCCTCATGGAGCCGCTTCAGCCGTCCTCAGAGCGAAACAGGAAGTTGGAGGACAGACGGGCAGGAAGCAGCTCTGCTTCCATGTTTCATGTTGGTCGTTTCTCCAGATAAACAAGCAGCCAATCACAGCTGAGCGTCACATTAATAATCGTTAATAATGAAATGGTGGAATGAGCAGCAGCTGATCAATGAAAGAACCTGATCAAACCTGGTGATGCTGAGCAGCGATTAGTTTAATTTCATCATCATGACCCAGTCAACCAGTCCAGTGAATCCAGTCCAGTGAATCCAGTCCGGATCCAGTGATTGGTTTGTTCCGATCAGCTGATCTTTGGTTTGGTTTATTGGCTCTCAGCCAATCAGAGCCAAGCATACCTGGTCTACCTGAGAGATTCAGGAAGTAAAAACTCCCAGTTCAGATTTTTAACAGACATCTGGAGGTTTAGTTTGATTCTCACTCCTCACCAGCAGGAGGCAGCAATGATCCAGTACGGATTACCAGCCGCCATTAAACAGACGTAGAAGAAGAAGGTCCAACCAGAGGCTGAGTGACGCTTGGTTCATTCAGCTGGACAAAGATCTACAGCAGAACTGAATGGAAAGACAAAACACGTTTCAGAGTGGCCTAGTCAAAGGCCGCTCCTCCCGGAGAGTCCTGGTTATAGCAGCTGTTGGGTTCAGGGTTGGGAACTTTCTGGTTCTGACTGAACTTGGTCGGTTTGAAGGATGCCGAGCGTCAATCTGAGCTTCCTCTGGCGTTTCATCAGGTTTTCCTCCGGCTCTGAGCGAAGGCGTGACGGCGCGTCGCTTCAGAGGAACGCGCCGTCACGCCTTCGTCCTGCAGCGGCTCCTTCATCTTCACGGCCGACTCGCTGAATGACTTCCTATTATTTGGTATTGAGGAACAGGAAGCCTGACGGGATCCAGATCACAGCCGTTAATAAAAACACGTCATTAATGAGCTGAAGACTCAGAGCAGCAGGAAATGAAACCAGTTCAGAGATGAAGGAGTGAAGAGATGAATGCATGAACCCTGTGACTCCAGCTCAACTCATCCGCCACCATAGAAGCTCATTAAACTCGTTTGACGTCAGTTTTCCTGCGTGTGTGTCGGAATCTGTGCACACACACCTTGTTATTTCAGGTCTCTGTCAAACAACGCCGCCTGACTTCCTGTCTCATCGCCGTGGTGATAACTGTGCCTCGCGCCGCTGTCCGGGCTCTGCAGCCATCATTACCGCCCGCAGCAGTAATGAAGGTGAGTCACCGGCGGCTCTGATTGGGCCAGAGACGCCTGCAGGTACCGAAGGTCACAGAGTTCATGCTGCCACTCAGACAAACGTTAGACCAACTTCACCTCACAGCTGGAATCAGCCTGGCAGCAGCTTTAATTAAAGCCACAAAGTCCAACCAGAACCGATGGGAAAACAACATTTTTAACTTTTATTTCTACATTTGGAATAACCTGACGCCACTAAATCTGTTTCCCCCCCGATGGTTCGGTCGACCCAGTTCTACTGGAACCAGAACTCCACCATCTGCTCCACCTCCAGCTGCTGTGGTTCTGACCCAAACCAACCTGTTCCCCTCCTGGCCTGTGGGGGCGCTGCACCAAGAACCACTGAAGGAAACGACACAAAAACCTCTGAAGACGCTGAGAGCAACTTCCTGTTTCACCAGATGGAAACAAGATGGAGGCGTCAGATTTTTCTCTTTAGTCTTTGGCTGAAGACCAGGAGCCATTTCTGATGCTAACACTAGGCTAACATGTTAGCTTTGGTTGTTTTTACCCAGAATGCCCTGCGCTGTAGTCCACTTCCTGTGTTTGGAGTGGTCTCTGGTTCCCTTGGCGTTCACATTCACACTGAACCCAGACTGCGGTTTGGAGGACCAGAGGTCAGAGGTCAGTTAGTGTTCACACCTCAGCAACCGAACCAAACTACCTGGATTCGGGTTGAAACGTTTAAAATGTGAGTTCACATAGTTGTTTTTTTTAAATGTGGTGTGTTTACAGAAAGTTGCTGCTGCTGTCGTCTGTTTTTTGTTCTGACCATTTGACCTTTGACCCTCTCATCCTAATGCTGCTCAGATGGAGAACCTGGGAGTTCAAGTCGTCTTAAATGTTCCTGCAGAGATAAAACTTTTAGTTTGCTGTTTGCCTCTCCCTGCGGTCAGGAAACGATTCTGTTCCCATCATTGATTATTTATCAGAAAGTCGTTTTTCCATCAGGACGAATGATCACCAATAATAGATCTGTTAAACTATAGATCTCACCTCCCAGTCATCCCAGTTCAACCAGAAGGCTGAATTATTGTTTGGACGGCTAACGCTACAAGCTAACTGGAAACCAGTTTAATGCATCCTCATCAGTGGAAGTTGGTCCAGGTGGAAAAGTTTCTCACCTGGACAGATTTGGGATGCAGTGACGGAGACGTTCGTCCTGCTCTGGTCGTTTTCTCTGATCACATGGAGCCGATCGGCGTCAGGCTGAGCTGCTGGTCCCATCAGCACACATCCACGGTAACAGAACCTCTGGTCCAACATGGTTCTGGCCTAGTTAAAGTCTAGGACAGATCTCAGGTCACATCATGAACGAACTCCAGTTTACTGCAGTAGCTGTTCGGTCAGCTGCTGCTTCCCAGAGTACCGTGTCAGCGTTGGGTCCAGACCCTCTGGTTCTGGTTTGTTTCCTGCGGTGGAGTCAGACTCTTGATGTCGGTGACTGCTGACCTTTCAGAACCAGCGTTGAGGTTCTGGATGGTTCTGGACGGGCTATAAACCAGTCAGACAGGTGATGGTGCCAACCTCTCATGGGTTAGCCTGTGGACGGGTTCGACCCGATGGGACCGTCAGCAGAAATCATCAGGATCAGGATTCTGGTTGAAGCAGAGACATGATGGGGAGGTCCAACCGCCGTCCCACTCAGACGGTTCTGATCCAAAATGCTTAGATTGAGCCAAAGCCCGGCAGTAGACGCTGTTGCAGCTGGTGAGTCGATATCCAGAGAGACGTTTCCTCTGACAACATGAGCTGAACGGCCAATCAGCAACGAGGAATCCGTCACTGAGGAAGAAACGGATTAAAGTTTGGAAACGGAGGAGCAACGAAATTCATTCCTGGAGACACAAATATAAAGGAACTGTGGCGGAGAGACACCAGGTGTTAGCTAAAGTCTGTTAGCTAAAGTCTGTTAGCCAAGGTGTGTTAGCTAAAGTCTGTTAGCTAAAGTCTGTTAGCCAAGGTGTGTTAGCTAAAGTCTGTTAGCTAAAGTCTGTTAGCCAAGGTGTGTTAGCTAAAGTCTGTTAGCCAAGGTGTGTTAGCTAAAGTCTATTAGCTAAAGTCTGTTAGCTAAAGTCTGTTAGCTAAAGTCTGTTAGCCAAGGTGTGTTAGCTAAAGTCTGTTAGCTAAAGTCTGTTAGCCAAGGTGTGTTAGCCAAGGTGTGTTAGCTAAAGTCTGTTAGCCAAGGTGTGTTAGCTAAAGTCTGTTAGCTAAAGTCTGTTAGCCAAGGTGTGTTAGCTAAAGTCTGTTAGCCAAGGTGTGTTAGCTAAAGTCTGCTAGCTAAAGTCTGTTAGCCAAGGTGTGTGTTAGCAGTGTGTGTGTGTTAGCTGCAGTGTGTGTGTTAGCTGCAGTGTGTGTGTGTTAGCTGCAGTGTGTGTGTTAGCAGTGTGTGTGTGTGTTAGGGGTGTGTGTGTGTTAGCTGCAGTGTGTGTGTTAGGGGTGTGTGTGTGTTAGCAGTGTGTGTGTATCAGCTGCTGGTGTTTAACTCTCAGGACTCATTTCCTCACACTGAAAATCTGCTTTATTAAACTTCTCTAATCCTATTGTGACGACTTGGCGGCGTAAAGCGATATCAGGCCAGGAAATTAAACAGACGACACACACACACACACACTGCAGCTAACACACACACACCAACCGCATGGAGACTTGTACCTCTGTGAGGACCGCTCCACATTGTCCAATCGTGGCTCTTTATCACCTCGGAGCATCTGAGGCTGTTTGAGTGTGAAAACTTGGATTTTTATTAGTGAAGGAGTCTGGAGGACGACTTCATCTGATCCAGCCTGAGAGCAGGAAGCAGAACGCTGCAGCAGGAAGTAGATAAACATGAGACGGATCAGAGCAGCGACCAAAACCTCTGGAGACACAAACTAAATCTGATCATTTCACTGAAACAGCATCAACACAAACACCAAAATCTAAAGAGGTTATGGATTTAAATATTACTATCTTTAATCCACCGAACACCAAATTAATTTAGAGATTAATAAATAAACTTTAAAAACAGATTTTTATCGGTTTCCACCCACTGTGTGTTGGCGATGCTGAGGAGAAATTACTCCATATGATCAGAAATAAACTCAGGAAAAATTATTAAACTTTAATGTTTTGATCTGGAGAAGGAAATCTTTGAGATTTATGTGGTTCATTGGTCTCCAGGTGTGTGTGTGTGTGTGTGTGTGTTGGTGTTCCTGCATGTTCTTTATTAATATTCTATAATCAGATTGAACTGGAGTCAGATCTGATGTTCTGCTCTGCTGATCAGATTTTATTAAACGGGATTTCAAGCAGCTGGAGATTAATGATGAAACCTGATGAGGGAAATTTATTCAGTTTCATCTTAAAATCAGAATCTATGAAATAAAAGCTTTAATTTTTATATTTGAAGAACCTCCTTTATTTTGAAGAGTCACATCAGAGATCAATGCAGGTTTAAACTGGACCTGATGCTGACCCGGTTCTGGTTTAGATGCAGAACAAAACATTCGCCTGATCGGTTCGGGTCGGACCAGAACCTGATCGGTCCGGTTAAACTTGGACGGTTCATATTGATGCTTAAATTTGTCGTCATGACAACAGAGGATTGGAGAAGCTGCCAATGTTTTTTTTTTTTTTACCCCTCCAGGGTATTTTGTGGCTCTAGTGCCCCTTATATAACAGCAGGCTGACAGGAAACGGGGAAGGAGAGGGGGGAAGACATGCAGCAGATGTCGTCGGCTCCGGGAGTCGAACCCGTCGAGGACTCAAGGCCTCCAAATACGGGTCGCGCTAACCGCTACGCCACCATGGCACGCCCCGAATGTTTTTATCAGATAATCAGAATATTTTAATTTCACAGGTTGGCTGGAAAATCAACGAGAAACTTGGAAACTGAATCAGTTTATTTCTATTAAAACAGTTTTTAAGCCAGTGGTTCTTAACCTTGTTTGAGGTACCAGACCCACCAGTTTCTTATGCACATTCACCGAACCCTTCTGTAGTGAGAAATCAAATATGATTTTTTTCCAAATTCAAGACATAGGAATATGTTTATCAGATCCGCCATCTTTAACGCCGCTGGTTTTATGAGTGTTTCTCCGATGGTGTGCGGCTTGCCCTGCTTTGCGATCAGGTGAGCAACTTCGTCCGATGCGCTGAGGATCGGTTTGTTCATGGGTACAAATCCAAGAGCAGGCAGATTCATGGAATCTGGCTCTTCTCACCTTGAATTCAGCGAGCGTTGTGTTCTTGTGTTCCCCATCTCCATGCAGCTTCAAGAAGTCTTCCTTCAGTTTTGCCGGTGTGAGACTAGAGTTGCTCAACTTGGCATTGCTTGACATAGGACGCTGACTCCCATCACGTTCTGTGTTACATGTGAATCCATGTTGTACATATTCGTCCAACCACTTTCTTTTTTTGCTCGACATAGTATGGATTAAAATATTAAGAAAGAAACCATACAACATACGACTACGACAGTCACATGGCGACTACTGAGCACACTAAAGTCCCCGCAGCGCTGATTGGCCAATTAATGTAACGTGATCATCTGCATCAAGTGATGGCCAAGCGGGCGTGTCATCACGAATTTACATAATGAGTCGGATGTGTCTTGACCTCCGTGGCGGAGGGTCCGCCGAACCCCTGAGACCGACTCACCGAACCCCTGGGGTTCGATCAAACCCAGGTTAAGAACCACTGGTCTAAGATGATGATCTGACCCATGTTTTGGGACAGAACCTGGAACCCAGAACCTGGTTGGTTGGGATCTGAACCCAGAACCTGGTTGGGATCTGAACCCAGAACCTGGATGGTATCTGAACCCAGAACCTGGTTGGGATCTGAACCCAGAACCTGGTTGGGATACCCTAACCCTCTGGATGATTCCATTAATTTACTGAAACCTTTAGTGACACAAAACAGATTTAAACTCTGCTGACCTGCTGTGGCGTTTTGGGCCAGACTTGGAAGAAATAATTATAAAGTCATCACATAATCATATTAAAGATGCAGTATTGGCAGAAACGAGTCGTGATTACAGGAAAAACTATCATCAGTTTGTTAGAAATGGAAACAATCGTTTCAAAGTTCAGCTACTGATGATAATTTGATCATAAAAATGTTATTTTATCTGTAAAACTGAAATGAAAGTAAAACTCCATCAGATGCTTTTCGTTCCTCAGTTCATAATTATCTTAATATTTTATTATCTTAATATTTCAGTATGTTAATATTTCATTATATCAGTAATTCCCTTTTCCAGCCTGGTGGTGGCGCTCCGTCATGCTAACCACAGATGAAACCTTTTCTGCGGTGAGTCTCAGCAGGCGGCGCCCCCTAGGGAGGGTGTGCTGTCATGACGGGTCGGGTTCAACCCAGACCTTGTGTCACCGTCGGGTTGAAAGGTCAATGAATCCTTGTTTCCATGGTGACGAGGCTTAGCCTCTGACTGCAGATGCTCTGGTGGTTCCGGGTCCATTTATCCAGAACCAGAACCATCCGGACCCGTTCTCGACTGCCTCTGAGTGCAGAGCTGGCGTGCTGGTGGGCCTTACTGGTTTGGAACCAGTGTGTTAGCGCTGTGCCCTGGTGTTGCCTGCTGGTGAATGATTAGCGGCTGGATGGAGACGCGGCGCTGGTGGCGAACGCTTCCAGGGAAAACCAGCAGGCGGTTTGTGGTCCGGGTCCACTGATGTGGAAACCAGTCTGAGCCCAGCAGCAGATAAGAACTCCCAGCTGAGACCTCATTAATGCATCAGACGAGCGTTTAGACACGCAGCGCGTTGCAATGGCAGCCCCTAAACCAGCTGCATGCTGGGTAGCTTCACAGCCAAACCGCCGACCTCAAACCAGGCCTGCTGACCTGAGACGGCTTCTGTGGGCTGGAAGAAACGGGTCGGGCCTCATTTACATTTTATTCAGCGATTAAACTGCTGAGGAGAAGCGGGTCCTGCAGACATTCCTGCTCCGGCGGTGGAAACCGAGGCTTCCTGACTGCAGCGCCGCCGCTGCAGCACGCAGGACTGGTTCTTCGCTGGTTCTGATGGTGGGACTCAGTGGGAACACCGGGCTCAGCTTCACGTCTGCAGAGATCAGCGTCTGATGAAACATAACGGGTTCTGTTCCTGAACCGGAACAACGACCTGAATTTAAATACTGATGGTGTTTCTGTACGAACATCGATCAGCTGATCAATACAGATCAATAAGACGTATTGCTCATGTTCAGTCCGCCATGTTTAATCCAGACTGCTCTGATTCTCCACACAGAAGAACTGGAACGAGTCACTGCAGCGAGTTTTTAGACTAAACAAACTTCGTGAACTAAACATTGGTGCTTATTCATTTCCTAGAAGGTTTTATAACTCGACATTTTTCTGCTACATTTGTGTTTATAATTTACATCAGAAGAGACGAAAAGGTCAAAACGTTTACAGGAAACCGACGGATCGCGTCAGCTTCGCCGTTTTTCCTGGTTTTTCTGCTGGCAGCTTCAGGTTTCATATTTAAACCAAACGTTGGTCATAAAGCTGAAGCTGCTTCGTCATGTTTGAGTTCATAACGTCCCTGTGATTCACACCAAGATACCAAGTTTATCACACTTCCTGGTTTCTTTTTCCGCTTCCTCAAACGTCTCCGTCTCGCCTGAGGAATCGACTCACCGGGCTGAACTACGCTCTGCTGCCACCTGGTGCCTGGAGGCTGCGCCAGCGCCTGCACTCCTCAGGGGTACTGGTCGAAGCTAAGACGGGTTGTTCAGAACTGGACCAGAACTGGACCAGAACCAGCCGGTTTCAGCCACTGAAGCTGCTTTTATCCACCAGCCCGGTTCTGGTTAGAGGTTAAAGGTCAGAGGTCATTCCCTGTGCCCTGTGGGATGCTGCTCTGTCTGAAACGTTGTTGGGTTCAGAACCGATTCTGATGAAACTTTGACAGTTCAGACCTTTGTCTCGGACTGGAGCGGCACTGGGAACCAGTTGAGCCTAAAATGTTTGTCCAAACTTCCCGGGTCGGCGTTCCCACCTGCCGGACTTTCCCAGCAGCCTCTGATGCTGCAGGGGAAATGGCTGAGCCGTCACACCCTGCGTACTGTAAGCTAACCCTCACAGCAAAGCGCTGTCATTTGTGATAATTGGCCTCAGTGATTTTATTCCTGCGCAAATCGTCCATGTCTGTAATTTGTCAAGAAAAACATCCGTGTTAAATTACCCGAAGTGCTTTCATTAGCAGAGCCACATCGGATCGTCTCCACCCACTCCTCTCAGCGCCCCTCATGTTTGCAGTAGCTACCTCTACGGTTAATGAGCAGCAGGTTTTATAGGAGACAAAACGAGCTCGTTAACGACAGAAAACACTCTGACCTGCTGCTGGTTTAACTGGCCAGAGATTATCTCCTGCAGCTGAATGGCTTTAATTAAACATAATGGATGAGATGTTTGCTGTAAACCGGCTGCTGCGTCACGTGTCTGGAGGAGAAACTGAAAAACACTTTACAGCTGATTCTAGCCGCAGGAATCCTCTCTGTGAGTAAGAAGAGTTTTAAAGTTTAAAAGCTTCTGAAGACAAAAGTGGAGAACAGGAACCGTTTCTCCACCAGAAGGAGAACAAGCATCAGAAACGAGGGAACGGCGCCAACATGTGGCTGCTGATCATACAGCAATCAGGCGCACACCGCTAGCTAAGAGCTAGCTATGCTAACGCAAAATAACAACTACAAAATGTTAAAGTTTTCAAAGCTAGCAAACATGCTAAAGCGCTAAATGAGAAACATCTCAGCTACTAGCGGCTTAGCGAAAGCGTTCCCACCACTGCCAGCCATGATGGAGGCCAAAATGGCCGTCGTGACGGACGCCATGTTTCATCTTGACCTCACTGCTTTCCCACCTTGGACCTGCCCCTTGTTTCAGGTGAACCGCCTGCCTCGACTCTTCAGAATAAAAGCCCGTTGAGTAACCAGTGAAGGTGAAGGTTTTATGTTGGGAGCCTCCCAGCAGTCTGTAGGTCTGTCCTGGCTTGATGTGGTTTTGTTGGGGCAGGACGGTTTAATCCCAGTCATCCCAGTTCGGTCCCATCATTACGGCTACCGGCTGAACTCGCCTGCAAACCCAGGCTGAAGTTTAATCACCGACCTGATGAAGAGCTTGTTCCCACAACAGCAGCCCCCACTTTCCTTACCGTCATCAGAAAGAAAACAGTTTTATTCCCGTTTCCCCTCACAGATCATGACCTCATGCGGCAGCAGGCTGACGGCTCTGGCTGCCGTTCGCTGGGGTTTCCTGGGATCCAGCTGGAGCTTTCCAGGCTGGCTCCGCTGCAGCTCTGACTCATTCAGGGACGGCGTGGAAAACAGAAGTTTGAAATCTCATTACGATGTTTCCACTGAGGAACACAACAGAAAAGAGCCGGTCTGTTCAGACGCTCGTTTGGTTCTGAAACCAGCAGAACCGTCTCTCTGTCCGCCAGTCCAGGTTCTGCTGCTGACCCGGTTCGGTCCGGCCTTCAGCGCATCCGACTCTAGAACCTTTAGATATGCAGAAGAGGTCAAAGGTCACTGAGTGATGGCGAAGCGTCCTCCATCCTGTCCAGAGGACGTCGTCCCAGAAGCCTTTGCTCTGCTGAGATTCCTCTGAGCTTCACGTTCTGATGTCTGGAGGAAGGTGAACTTCAGCTGGTTAGGAGATGACCTTTGACCCCTCCCAGGTTGATGGGCAGCAACAGTTTCAGCTCTGATGTCGTTGATGATTTCTGAGACTGTGAACAAAGATCTGGATGTCGAATATCAGACGGTTAGTCAGTCGGAGTGACTCTGGTGTGTTTAAAGTATGAGAGAAGATTGCTGCTGCAGCATTATGCTGTGCTGCTGCAGCATTATGCTGTGCTGCTGCAGCATAATGCCGCTGTGCTGCAGCGTGGCTCAGCCGTTCCTCTGAGAGCTCAGTTTTATCTCCTGCTGGATTCCAGAGTGTAAATCTTCCAGCTTGTATGTGATTATTTACGTTCTGACTTCCCTCAGTGCTGCCGAGCCTCCAGCAGCTCTGAAGTTAAACAGAGCAGAGCGGAGGAGCTTCAGCCGACCTTTGAACTCTCTCTCAAACTATCAGGCCTTTAATGAAGCTGCTGAGGGAGCGAAGCCCCGGCTGGAGCCGCTCCAGAGATCCTGAACCGTCACAGCGTCACGTTTTGAAACGTGTGTGACAGAGAAACCTTCACTCTGCTGCAAACGCCGGGAAACCCAGCGATAAACACGGCAGGGACCTGTGTGTGTGTGTGTGTGTGTGTGTGTGTGTGTGTGTGTGTGTGTGAGGACAGAAAACAGCAGCCTGCTTCCTTTGTGTACATCCTTCAGACTTTAATAGTGAAGCCTAAACAAAAGAACAAAGAATACAGTAAAATAAATAAGAATAAAAAATGCCACAAGCACATTTCATTTACAACAAAGCAAAGCAACATACTGAGTCTGGCTTCCATATATACAGAATAAAAAATATACTTTTTATTCTTTGTCCACTTTTGTTCAGTGTCAGTATTTATATTATTCTTATTTTTATATAAAAACAGCATCTAAACACATACAGCCATGTTCTATTAGCTTTTGCTTTTTTAGCACTGATATTTAATTTGAGTCCATAAACAAGGAGGAACTGAAACATGAAACCAGGGATTTATTTAAACCTTCAGCTCTGAGCTGCTCCTCAGTGTGGAACCAGTGACGGTGAAGAGCATTGTGGGAAATAGAGTTTACGAACATGATCTGTCAAAACTTAATAGCTTCCAGAAACTAAATGAGTTTGAAATGAAAGACATGGATCAACATCAGTTCTGACCTTTTTCACACGTCTGAACAGTTTTCTGATTTCTGAAGGTTTAAATTGATCAACGATGAATCCGAAGGTCAGACGGACTCTTTGGTGTTCGAACAGGAAGATTTCATCCGTTTTCTGCTCTGGGTTTAATTTACGACAGACCAAAACCATTTTCTGCTTTGGGTCTAAATGCTCACAGCTGCAGACAGGAAGTCTCTTCATTCAGAAAATTCATGAGAAACATGGAGCCATAAATAACCTGCATAATCATAAACATCTCAGACCTCCTCCTTCATGACTCAGACAAATACTTTAATAATTCCCATTAAATTATGATAATCAGGATTAGACTGAACCTTATGGATCTGATGATGATTCACTTTGGGTCTGATGAACTGAACTGATTTGGTTCTGGAACCAGAATCAGTTCAGTTTCTCATAAAGTGCCTTCAGATGATCAAAAGTAACGTTTAAGTGAGCATCAATATGCAAACATGAATAAATATTATATTTTTAACATTCAGAGGAGACAAAGAACCAATCAGACGTCCTGTAGGGAACTTTCACCCTGTCAGGTTTGTTTTTATGGATCTGATCCGATACCGTTAAAGAACTCTGCAGAGAACCGACCCGGTTCGTCGTTCTGTAGGCTGGAGTCTCTAAAGTGAAACCAAACGGATGTTTTCTTCCCAGCAGGTCATTAAACCAGAGGGACCCATAAGAACCACAACCAGAAGGTTTCTCCCTCCGAGTTCAAACATTTAAACTCTAAGAACTAAAAATGTTTTATTAAAAACCAAACATGATTTATTTTGATCTCCAGGGGAATCGTTTGAATTAACGTCGCGTTTCACTGGTTCTGAGGTTAAAACTCCCAACGCAGCGGGGACCAATCAGAAGCCTTGAACCGTGACATGTGACCTGTTGACCTCTGACCTGAAGTCAAGTCGCTATAGTGCAAAAAATAACACAACGTTTGTAACGCTTCTTAAACATGAAAAACTGAAATAATAACACAAAATATTATTAACAAGAATAACATTAATATTATTAATATACTTACTAACAATAATATTAATAATAACATCAACATGGTTACCATGGTAACGTAAAGAAGTGTTTGGTTCCAGCAGCCGAGCCAACTTGTTTTGTTCAAGTATCTCTCAACACACACACACACACACACACACACACACACACACACACACACACACACATCCTCTCTGTCTCACACACACGCACACACACACACACATCCTCTCTGTCTCACACACACACACACGCGCACACACACACACACACACACACATCCTCTCTGTCTCACACACACACACACACACACACACATCCTCTCTGTCTCACACACACACACACACACACACACACACACACACATCCTCTCTGTCTCACACACACACACACACACACACACACACACACACACACACATCCTCTCTGTCTCACACACACACACACACACACACACACACACACACACATCCTCTCTGTCTCACACACACACACACACACACTCTCCACTCGTACACTTGGACATGGTAACGGTGTCTCCGCTCCTCCTGCAGGTAGAAACAGATGCAGGACAGGAAACAAGTTGCATAGTTTGAGATCTTTCAGTTTTTCAGGCCTCGTCTCTCTGAAGTCCCACTGCTGCAGCGGTTCCTGAACGCCACATAAATACGCCTCGCTCCCTCCGTTTGTAACAAAAATATATTAGATATTCATTTTTTGTCTTTTTTCCTGGTTTTTCAGAAAGTGCCATCGAGACTCTGGCTGAGTTTGACTCGGCGAGTCTGGAGACGAGTTTCCATCCCAGAGAGCGACGGCGCTGCCGCCTCCTCCGTCCCCTCCGGTCCAGTTCGGTCCGTCCCGTTCGGGTCCGAGCGTTTACGAGCAGCCGCACTCCTCCACGATCATGTCCTTGATGTCCTTCTTGATGATCTTCTGCTCCTCGTTGTAGTAGAGCATGGACATGGCGCGTAGCCGGGTGGGCACGCAGCACGACCGCAGGTTCTGGAAGGGGGTGTAGCCCCGCATGCGGTAGTGGCTGATGACGGTGGAGTGGAAGGACAGCGTGGAGCCCGCGATGCTCGCCACGTGGGACGGGCACTCGCCCTCGCAGTAGTTGGCGTGGTAACCGGACGGCGCGATGATCCAGTCGCTCCAGCCGATGTCCTTGAAGTTGACGTAGAACTGCCTCTTGCAGCAGACCCTCACCTTCCCGTCGCACTCCAGGCCGCGCTTCCTGCGCCGCCGAGCGTCGCCTCCGTCGCCCTGCCGCACCACGGCCATGAGGAAGGGCCGGTGGGACTGCTCCCTCTGGTTGCCGCCGGAGACCAGGACGAGCGTGGCGCCGGAGTCGCCGCACAGCGGGCAGGAAACCCGCAGGCTCAGCGCGCTGCTCCGCCGGCTCTCCAGCAGCGCCTGCACCGCCGCGGACACCGGGAAGGTGTGCCAGCCGCTGCGCCGCGTGTCCACCGTCTTCTCGGCCAGCAGGACCTCGTCCTGCGGCGTGGCGGCGCGTCCGCGCTGCTGGAACAGGCGGATGGTGACTTTGGCTCGGCTGCGGTTGGTTTTGGCCAAGCGGAGGAAGAGCCAGACGTTGGCCTGCTCCACCAGGGACATGTCGCCTCCATCCTTGGACAGGACGAAGTCCACCACGCCCTGGGACTCACCTGGAGACACAGGGAGAGGACAGCGTTAGGTCACCTGCTCTGCTCTCTGATTGGCTGACAGGTCAGACCAGAGACTTCCTGATCAACAACCAGAGACTCATGGGAGGTGAAGTTCTTTAAACCGTCATCACCTTGGAAAGAGGAGAAACGGTGAAGAGAAATCTGAGTTTTCATCCCAAACTACTGGTTGCCATGACAACAAACACACACAACGTCACCTCAGAGATCAGAGTGTGAGCCACACACACACACACACGCACACACACACACACACACACACACACACACACACACACACGCACACACACACACAGACTCAGCAGCAGCGGTTGGAGCTTCTGCAGTTGGAGGTTTTTATAGCAGCTAATGGTTCCCACCAGAACCTGTGTGGTCTCATCCTGCTGCTGGTTCTGATGGTGAGACGGCTCCGGACCTCCAGAACCAACATGGTGGAAAACCTGCAGCGTGTCGCTTCGTCGGCGTGAAACCCTCCTGAGGACTTTAACTAGGACGAAAACACGAATTCCTCCTAGAAAGTTCTACGTTCAGGAATCGGTTCTGCGTTCTGCTGCTGTTCCTCCCTACAGTCACCTGGTACCTGCTTACAGCAGCAGAACCAGGCTTCCTGGACCTTTGCTCTCCAAACGCCCCCGGCTCTGGTCTGGGTCGATGAAGCTGCTTGTGGTTTCCACTCTGTGGGTTTTACGGCGGTTCTTCCTCTGGTTGCTCACATGTGGTGCAGCTTTATGTTTCCTGGCAGCCTGCAGGCCGGCAGCGCGACTCCCAGCATGCTCTGCCTCGTGGGCAACGCAGAGCCGAGTCACGACTTCAGAGTTTATGAATGTCAGCAGCAGCGATGCTCAGTTAGACGGTGTGAATGGGCGACAAGTGTGTGTGTGTGTGTGTGTGTGAGGAGGCGGCTTCACTGAGTCCATTAGAGCATCTTAAGAGACGTTTGGAGGCGATTATCTCACTTAGATCATCATCACCTCCAGGAGACAGAAAGTAAAGAGTTCTGTTCATTCATCCTTTCTGAGGACCGGCTGGACTGGACCGGGCCACAGAACCGGCCGGTTCTGGTTCCAAACACTGCCTCTTCTTCTACTTGGCTGCAGGTTTGGGTCACTTTACGGTCCTGCAGAAGAAGCTCAGTTTGGTCCGATCCATCTTTCAGAACCAGTGGAAGGAACAAGAACCGACACAGACGGGTCAGTTCAGGATACCAGAACCAGACGGAGCGGTCCAACAGAACCGCTCATCAACCAGGTACAGGAGGAGTTGAAACCCAACAGGAATAATCTGAACCTTCGTTAAGCTCCGCCCACTTTAGAGCAAACTGGATCAATTTCACCGTATTTTAATCGAGAGAAAACCCAGAGATCAGGTTTCATGCAGATGTTCTGGTTCCGTCAGCTGCAGCTCGTCTTACTGTACCAGAACCGGTTCTGAACTCCAGCTGGATTTTCTTCTGCTGGAAGAACCAAGAAGTTTGTCTCTGAAGTGAGAAGCAGATAAAAATCCATCTGACTGACTAATAGATGAAAACCCGACGCAGCTTGGCAGAAGAGCCGATCTGAACATTTTTCATTTTTTCTCATGAACTTCTGCTCCGGCTTTAATGAAAACAATCTGCAGAATGCATCCCATAATTGTCCGTCACTGTGGGGAATTTTGAAGCCTCTCCAGATGCAGATTCTGTGGATGGTTCCTGTCGAGTCGTTAAAATGATCCGCGGCTCGTTGTGAGAACATTTACGACCAAAACAAACATAAAAATCTGAAGTTCTGACACAAAGTTGGACCCCAGGAGCCTGGAATAAACTCCAAAACCTAAACCCACCAAACCATCAAATAACTCAGATTTCTGATTGTTTTTAGACCACCAAACGCAACATTTTTATAATTTCACTGATTCAGTCAACATGAAACCAGTTAGCTTCAGCTAGCAGCTGGTGGAGCAACGCCTGATGACCCAATGCTAAGATGTTCTGGTTCCTTCATTAAACATTAAAGTCAATCACTATAAAGGTCAAAGGTCACCTCAGACCTCCATCAGCTGCTGATGTTTTTTATGAATCCGCTTCAGTCTTCACAGCATCTTCTGTCCAAATGAGGATTTTATATCGACTTCAGTTCTTCATAGTAGCTGTACGAACTGTTACTATAGTTACTATACAGTTACTATAGTACTATTTACTATAATACTATTTACTATAGTAACTCTATAGTAACTGTACAGTTACTATACAGTTACTATACAGTTACTATAGTACTATTTACTATAGTACTATAGTAACTTCATAGTAACTCTACAGCTACTATACAGTTACTATAGAGTTACTATAGTACATAGTATTATAGTAAATAGTACTATAGTAACTGTATAGTAACTGTAGAGTTACTATGAAGTTACTATAGAGTTACTATAGTAACTGTACAGTTACTATACAGTTACTATAGTACTATTTACTATAATACTATGTACTATAGTAACTCTATAGTAACTGTATGAACTGTTACTATAGAGTTACTATAGTAAATAGTACTATAGTAACTGTAGAGTTACTATGAAGTTACTATAGTAAATAGTAACTGTATAGTACCTGTATTTGTGTCTAACCAATGTTTTCCCAAACCATCATTAGCATCATGCTAACTTGACTTTAACCAGAACTAATTCCCAGTTCATAACTTTGTTACCAACAAAGTTTTTCCAGTTCAGTTAAATTAATTCAGTTTATTAAACTTTGACTCAGTAAAAACTAAAACTAGTTTAAAACCTTTTTATCAACTAATTCACAGAAAATCTGTTTACTTTGTGGAGCAGAACTGAGGATCAGAACATTAAATGGTGATGTCCAGATGTCCAGATTCAGCACGACCAGAACCAGAACCAGAGCGGTTCTGTCTCAGAATCCTGTCCAGATATGTTCTGCAGATCCACAAACCCAGACCAAAGTTCTGGTTCCTGACCAGGTCCACCTGGAGACACCAACATGGTCCCCTCCAGAACATAAGAACCTGCTGGTTCTGCTGGGTGCCAGTTCGGCCCGGTTTGAAACCAGCGGGATCTGTTTTTACTGGCGGTTCTGGAATCGGTTCCATGTGCGGACTAGCGGGCCGCTGGGTGTGAACAGCGCCGGCTGTTAGCGGCAAATAAAACCGAGCCGTAAATCGGTTCCAGCAGCCGGATCCGGCTTCAGACGGCAGGGAGCCGGTCCAAACTGCGCTTCCCCGTTCTGACACAACGCTTTGGACCGGAGCGGTCTGAGCGGGGTCAGAACCTCTTCCAGCGCCAGCCTGGTTCCCACAGTCAGCCCGGGAAATAAAGAGTTCCAGTCGGACCTGCAGGAGGAACCGATTCAGAACAGAACCAGAGAACAGAACCTCCACATCTTCCACAGCAGGAAGGAAACACTTCCTGCCAACGGCTCCCCGTCTGCAGAACCAGAACCAGAACCTCCTGCAGAGGATAGAGAGGAACAGCTGAGGGTCGCTGAAAGTTCTGCAGAACCAGCTGATGGTTCTGTTGGAGCAGAAATAGAACCGGCAGGAAGTTCTGGACATTTTTATCAAGACAAAGTTCTTTTGGACTCCGTGTCTATCTTCCCGGGTTTTTGGTTCTGGTCCAAGACCTCGGGGCAAAGCGTTGCAGATTTCAGAACCAGGAAGACGAAGCGAAGAGGAAAAAATCGATTCCTGGTTGAGAAACTCCGGATCGTCTCCGGACCCTGATGGAACGTTTCTAAAGTCCACAGAGACGTGAAGGTTGGGTCTGTAACTGGACCCAAAACCTGGAGAACAGGAACCAGTTACTGACCAACCCAACCGGTTCTCTTCATCACTTTAAACTCCTGAACTTTGGTTTTTATTGAAAAATATTCAATCTTACCAAGTTAAAAGCTTCTTTAAGTTTTAACTCAATAATTCCTTAAAGTTGATATTTGGTTCTGCTGATTATTTCATTCTTAGCGAAACATTTTTCTGTAGTGGAAGTGAAATAATCTCCCAGTGGAACTAGAACTTTTGATCAATATTCAAAAATGATTGACTTAAAGCAGGTTCCTAAATCTAAAGTTAGTTTTGTCTTATTTTGAAGTGAACTGAGATATTTACACTAGAAACCAGACTGAAAATTGTACATAGATTTTGTTTTTCAGTGCAGGATCTACTTTCAGCAGTGGATGAATCGAGTCATGTTCCGTGTCAGCGGGTCTTCTCCCAATCTGCAGCTGTTTACTACGGAGTGACTCATCTGTCCACACAGAGCATCTCTGTCACACATCAAAGCCGAGCCAATTGAGATGATGGACGGACGGCCCGACCCAAAACTCCAACCGCTGCGGCTCCGACTGCACGGAAACTACCGTAAACACGCCCTGAACGCACCACGGAAACTACCGTAAACACGCCCTGAACGCACCACGGAAACCACCGTAAACACGCCCTGAACGCACCACGGAAACTATCGTAAACACGCCCTGAACGCACCACGGAAACTACCGTAAACACGCCCTGAACGCACCACGGACACAACTGTAAACAGGCCCTGAACGCACCACGGAAACTACCGTAAACACGCCCTGAACGCACCACGGACACAACTGTAAACAGGCCCCTGAACGCACCACGGACACAACTGTAAACAGGCCCCTGAACGCACCATGGAAACTACCGTAAACACGTCCTGAACGCACCACGGACACAACTGTAAACACGTCCTGAACGCACCACGGACACAACTGTAAACACGTCCTGAACGCAACACGGACACAACTGTAAACAGGCCCCTGAACGCACCGCGGAGAGGCCTGTAAACACGCCACGCAGAGCGGTGCCGCGGTGGGGAGGAGAACCAGAACTATGAGAGAAAACATGACAGAACACAGAATAAACAGAACCAGAACCAAACAAGGTTATAGCAGCAGAACCGCACCAGACAGATGTTCGTGTCGTCCAGTCGGCGGCGGCCTGCGGCTCCCCGTGGCCGTCAGAGGTCAGTGAAGTGACCCCGAGCTGGTGGCGGCGCTGCCAGAATAGACCCAACAAAGGCGGGTTTATTCTGCGGCCGGGCAGCGAGGGAAGGCCGGGGTGAGCGCGCGGAGCAGGCGGATGAAAGTGCTTCCAGGAATGTCGCTAATGATGTGTTCAATTAAGTTCAATTAGCCTAATTGTCCTCTGTGTGTGGTGAGGGACGGGGAGAAGATAAACAGGGACGGACTCTAAACAGAGGACAGGAAAAAACAGGGGACAGATGGACATTGTCCCCGAGCTGCTAAACAGAGGTTGACACTTGGTCTCCACCAAGAACCCAGTCATCCCTGCGCTCCCGTTCCCGCCATCTCCACGGCCCAAAATAATTACTGCGCTCCCTGAATGCACCGCTTCTTTCCCAGGAGGCTGCAGGGCCTTAAGCATTTAATGGAGGCGCTCTGCAGGCTAGGAGACTTTACTGGGCCGCTGGTTTCCATCAGAGATCTTCTACGGAGACAGATGCTCCTTCTCAACCCAGTGGTAAGGAAAGTGGGCGGGGCTAAAGGAACAGCTGCTGCTGCCAGGTAGCTAAGCTAGTGTTAGCTCACAAAGCTATCGCTCAACGCCGTGACACAAACACTGACACCTAGTGGCCAGTTTGGATTTACATGTTTATATTTAGAAGATGGGGCCTCATGCATAAAACCTGCGCATTAAATGTGCGGCGCCATATTTGACGCACAAGTCAACATGTATAAAAATTTACTTTGCGTTAAAGTTTGCATAAAATATACGCAAACTTTTTCACTGGTGTGAAAATGTTCAGCAGTAACAAAAACTTTAACTATGAACAATAATAAACTATAAAATGTCAAAACTCACTAAATCCACTGAAATCTGATCCAGTTATTTAGACCAGGAAGCATCAAACCTGATGATTTTCATGATTTTAATATTTTAGTGTTTAAATGATGAAACTGAACCACATTTATCCTCAGACAATAAGCTAACACACACACACACACACACAAAATAAAGAAAATAAAACTTCACTAGAATGTAAATAATAATTTTCCTCAGTTTGTGTCTCATAATGTAACGCTTCGTCTGAATGAATCTATGGGTCATTTATTCTCAGTAAAAATGAAACCTGGTTGGATCAGCAGATTAACTCCAGACAGTTTGATTATTGATCAGGTGATCAGGTGTGGAGACAATCCCAGGTATATCAGTAGCTGCACCAAGGTGAGCTGCTACCTGAGGAGCTTTGGCTCTGATGGAGAACATGGAGCCATTGATCAGAGATCAGATTGATCTGATGGTTTCTTATCGTTTAGATTCATCCAGACTGATCATCCTGGAGCTCTGAGCAGAACTTAAAGCAGGTACCGGTACCGGTACCGGTCCAGCTGCAGCCGTCCTCCAGTGGAGCCAGAAATCATCTGGACTCTGTAAATTCATAATAAACGTCCATTTTCCTCTCAGTGACTCTGAGTCTTTAAATCTCGGCTGAACGCTTTGATGTTCTAACAGGCATTTACAGAATCTCTTTATTTTATAGTTTTTATTATTTGGATTTTTTTCTTTCTTTAAAATGTATTATTTTATTATTGTGAGGTTACATTATGTTCCCTGAAAGCACCTTTTAAAAATATATATCATTATTATTATTATAAATATTTATTCTGCTACAAACAATGACGTTGCCATGGTTACTGCTCCACCTGGCGGCAGACTTCCTGGTATTTATACTGATTTACATGAAGATGTTTATGGAGGCGACAGACAGGCGGAGCAGCAGCTGATCAGCTTCCTGTAAACCAGGATTAATAAAGGAAAGCTGCGCGGCCTCCTGCTGCACATGGATTTATGCATAAGATTATTTTGTGCCGCACTTTTCTACATTTTTCCGTACGCCAAGTCTTATTGTGAAAGGTCGCTCTCTGTTATGCATGAGGCTCCTGGTGTTTTGTTATAAACTTTTTAATATTATTTGTTCCGTTAACTTTTATAATCATCTAGTTTCTGCGGTTCTATATTTAATCTCTTCATAAATAATCAGAAAAATGACGTTTAATTCAACTTTTCTACATCCTCTAATATTTTCCTTTATTGTCTTCCCCAGTGGTTCCGACCAACCGGACCGGTCCGTTCAGCTGATTCAACGATCCACTTTTTGGCTCCTGATCCAGTCAGAGCAGCTCAGAGGCGCCCCCTGCTGGTCGGTGTTATTTACCTGCTTCCTGCTTAATTAATGTTTAATCTGGGATTAGATCATCTCAGTCATAATTCATCTGGAGTTAGACTGAGTGAAGTGAAACGTTGTTCAACACGTGGCTGAACCTTCAGCTTTAAGCAGATCATTATTTTATGATTCGATTTTGTATTTTTATTTTGTGAGCATTTCTGAATCTTCTTGATGTGGCAGAAAACATTTTCCAGGTCAGAATGAAGAATCGTGAGTCAAAGCTTCAAAGAGTCTGAGCTGATGGCTCATTAGCTCCAACCCCTCCAGTCTAAACTGGGCCATTAAAAGGGAATCTGCTCCCAGAGAAACGCCGTTAAATGACGAGTCGGTTGCTGTAGTTTGTTTGGAAACCAGACCCAGAACCTTTCATGAGGGAAAAACGTTGAAGCTGCTTTGTGATCGAATCATTCTCAACTCGACACAAATGTAAATACTTCATCTGCAATGTGCCTCTTCTTACGTTGGATGGGAAAATTGCTTCAAGATGTTGACTGTAAAGCGCGCTCTGGCTAACCACAAGTGTTTTTAGCTGCGTCCCACAACTCTGCAGCTCTGCAGCGGCAGCAACATGAAACGTGTTAAATTCCTCCTCAAACGCTCAGCCAGGCGTTCACATGACAACCCCCAGATAAAAGCCCAATAAACCCGAGCCAGAGGACCGGGCCGGTACCGTCGCCCGGGTTCTGGTAGCACCAGAACCTCCCAGATTCTGCTGACGGAGAGGAACTTTCTGGGGCCGTTTAACGCCCCGATGATCTTCAGTTTACTGGCTGAGAAAAGAGCCGTAAACGGCGCCTGCAGCTCCAAACCGACCAGAGAACAAACCCACAGAATCCAATCAGAACCGAGCCAGACCGGGTCCAAAGCTGGACTGAACGACTGAAACCTTCAGACTGCTGGATCAGAGCCTGACAGACAAGATGCAGGGTTTAGTTCTTCTTTGAAATAAGTTTCAACATAAAATATTAATTAGTTTATTTACATGTTAATTTAGATCAGTGATGTTTTCTTTGGCAAACGGATCCAGTTCATCTCCAGAACCGTTTGATCCGGTCCGGTTCAGTCAACTGGGTCGGGTTTTGATGCAACGACTGGAGAAGAACAGACATTCAAGGAAGATCTGGATTTTGGTGCAGCAAGAACCCGGTGACAGTGGAGAGAAACAACTTCCTGCTAACAGGAAGGAAACGTCCAACAGAACCAGAACCAGAATGAGCGACCGGCTGGGAACCAGAAACACTGCCTGTGAGACGAAACTCTGGGTTTAATCAGATCTGATGGGCTGCAGGAAGCGGCTCAGTGAAGTTCTGATTGGTTCTGATCCAGACGGAATTTCAGGGAGGATGGCGAGGCGGCGTGAGATCAGAGCAGCTTCAGCCCGTTTCTGTCTCGGTGAAGCTGCTCCGACCGATCCGATCCGACCCGATCCGATCTGATCCGCTCCGCTCCGCTCCATAAAACTCTTTTCCATCTGTTGCTCCAGACTCTCGCCTACAGAAACCCAAACTGCTGCAGCAGACCCAGAGTCCCGCCCACACGGCGCCGCCGCTGACAGGTGAGCCGCCGCAGCAGGTAAACTCGGCTCCGTCTGCTTAAACAACCCAACTGGACCTTCAGAATCGGATCTCAACCCGGATCACCTTCAGGAACCCTCAGGAGTCCTGGTGCTGTGACCCGTCACTGACCCGGATTTAAAGGTGTTAAAATGGGCGAAGCGTGCCCTGCAGCTGGTCTGCAGGTTAAAGGTGACGAAGCCGTCTAACACCTGACCCCCCCACACCCCCCCCCCCCCTCCCCACTGCACCGTCTGTCAGGAAAACAAACAGATCAGAACCCGGCGGCTGCGAGATCAGGTGGACCCGACGCCGCTGCAGTGTTTACTCACACACACACACACACACACACACACACACACACACACACACACACACACACACACACACACACACACACACACACACACACACACGCACGCACACACACACACACACACACACACACACACACACACACACACTCTCCCTCTGAGTGACGGCCGTCTGCCAGACTCACCAGCCTCGGCGAAGGTGATGATCTCCGTCGTCTCCGGCGCGTCGCCGCCGTCTCCCGCCCGCGCTCCGGCCGCCGCCGCTCCTCCCCCCTTGCCTCCTCTTCCTCGCGCCTCCTCCTCTCCCTCGATCTGCACGCTGCCGTCCTCGGCCACTCGCCCCACGTGTAGCTTGCGCAGGGCGTTGAGGAGTGCGGCGCGCGGCACGGGCCGGGTGATGTTGGGCCGGGCCTGCAGGTGGAGCATGTTGAGGATGTGCCTCTTCACCGCCTCCACCACGTCCTGCTGCGCCGCCTTCTCCTCCGCGTACGCCGGCGAGTCGCCGTCCGGCCCGTCGCCGCGCCTCATCCGGGCCAGGGCGCAGGACGGGCAGTGGGCGCCGGCGGCGTCCGGCGGCGACTGGAGCGTCAGGGACAGCGGCCCGGAGGGCAGGTCCGCTCCACCGCCCTGGACCAGAACCAGAACCAGAAGGACCCAGCCGAGGAACGGTAACACAGACATGTTGCCACCAACCGGAGGGACGGACAGAGTCCAAAAAGTCCAGAAGTCGAATAAAATTGAGTCCAGAGGAAAGAGTTCCTGGGTTCTTTGTCTCTTCGCTCAGAAGTTTGGAGCTGAAAGTTGAGCTCAGCTCTCGGTTCACCTGCCAACCAGGGAAAAACTGCAACGAAGGAGAGAAAACACAACGGCAAGGGAGAAAATGAGTAATCCTCCTTTTTGTCAGGGACAGATGGCTGCAAAATGTGGAGGCGTCAAGAAAGAAAGAAAGAAAGAGAAGAAGAAATAAGAAAACAAGAAGAGGAGAAACTCAGGAGATGAATGGATGAAGGACGGAGGCTGTTCCCGGGGTGAATCTCTGCAGAGTGTGTGTGTGTGTGTGTGTGTTAGAGAGGACTAAGTTATCCCAGATGAAGGGAGTTCCTCTCTCTCTTTACCTCTGCTCCCTCCCTCTCTCGCTCCGTCAGACTGGAGTGCGCTCTCTCGCTCACCAGTTGAATGATTTTAGCGGAGTGGGCCGGTCTCTGTCTGCTGCGGCTCTCGGCGCCTCCTGCCATAAGTACAGCTGCCTCCTCCCTCTCTCTCCTCCTCCTCTCTCCTCCTCTCTCTCCTCCTCCCTCTCTCTCCTCCTCCCGCTCGCCGGTGACGCACCGCGCTCTTCCCCGCACGCGCCCGCCGAGTGAGCGAGGGTTAGAAACCGTGACTCTTCCCTCCATCTGCCGCGCGTCTATCAGGCAGTCGGTGTTTGGTCTGGTGGCTCTCGGCTCCGGTCGGCGCCGTCATCGTCTCGTCTCGGGGCGAGAAGGTAACGGATCGGCGAGCCGGTCCAGAACCCTCCTGGATGTGATGTCATCGCCGCTGCAGACGGAGCCGTCGGGCTCTTGGGACGGTTTGTCCTCTGGGTGATGAAAACTTTGAACCATAAACCTCTGATGGTTCTGGATGACCAGGATCAGTCCTTCGTTCTCCGACCCAAACGGCCGGAGCAGAACCGACCTGGCTGCTGCGGCCCATCGTGAGACGGTTGAACAAAAACATCGTCACAGGAAGGAGACGGCAGATCAACGAAGCAGGAAATCAAAAACTTTCCAAGTTGTTCTGGTTGAAACGTCTGAAGATTTTCTGCTGTAATAATAAAATAAAAATAATAAAACCTTCAGCTAAGTTAGGAGTTTAACCTCAATGGACAGATCAAGTCCAGTTAAATGTCGGCTGTGTTTCACAGCTGGTGTGAAGGTCCAGAACATGAACCGGACCTTCACATGTGATGTCATCACATCAGCTGCTCTCATTTCCTCAGATCTTCATGAATCTTAGAGCCTCAAAGGATTTTAATGCAACATGAAACATTTTCCTCATTTCTGCTGTTGGATTCTGGTTTTCGTGTGATTAAACTGAAACGTTTTATAAATCGATCAGAGATGAGACTCAGTGTTTGTCCGTGATGTTGCCGTTGCCGGGTTTCCTGGTTTCCTGTTGGCGTTGCCGGGTTTCCTGGTTTCCTGTTGGCGTTGCCAGTTTCCTGGTTTCCTGTTGGCGTTGCCAGGTTTCCTGGTTTCCTGTTGGCGTTGCCGGGTTTCCTGTTGGCGTTGCCGGGTTTCCTGTTGGCGTTGCCGGGTTTCCTGGTTTCCTGTTGGCGTTGCCGGGTTTCCTGTTGGCGTTGCCGGGTTTCCTGTTGGCGTTGCTGGGTTTCCTGGTTTCCTGTTGGCGTTGCCGGGTTTCCTGTTGGCGTTGCCGGGTTTCCTGTTGGCGTTGCCGGGTTTCCTGTTGGCGTTGCGGCGACTTCGCGGTTCTGGATGTCAGACAGATTTCATCTCTGAGGTTTTCCAGGCGTAAGGCAGAAAACACGTGACAGGAAGGTGTGACCAGGATTAGCAACCTGAAGGCGAGACTCTGGGATCAGATTCCTTCAGCCGGTTCTGGTCCAAATGAGCCAAACAGAATCTCTAAAGGGTTTCCTGGTTTGGGTCAGAGGTCATAACGGAGCCTTTTCAGATGACTGTGAGTCTATTTAAAGGTTCCTGATGAACGTATTCAGTTGAGATCATTTAACTCCTGGAAGTTTCCAGATCTCCACTGAATCGGGTTTGGTGACTCTGACAGGAAGAATCTCCGTTTCATCCGACAGACCGTCAGGGTGAAACATCGTCTCCATGAACACGCCGGGTTTGTTTGGGTTTTAATCACCCTGATCTCCAGTAATCCCAGTCATTACCTGCCTCCTGCTCCCACAGCTTCCTGCTGGACTCTGTGTCATCGTGTTTGTTTGGTTGAGAAACGATCCAGAAAAAACTTCCAGAGTTATTTTAGCAGGTAGGAAGAGCTGACCGGGTCCAGGGGGAGTTCCTGCTCCAAACGGCTTCAGGAGAAACTTACAGCGAACTCATGGGCCATGTTCTAAAGTATTTACACCCTAATGAGGGATTCATTCATTTAACGCGATTAATAAAATGTCTCTTGGTGAAGCAGATGGGATGAAGATCTGCGTCTATCAAACCTCCAGGAGGAACAGTTCAAGTTCGACCAGAACCAGATGGATCCAATCAGGGAACAACAAAAGCAGCTGAAGTTTGTCTGTAATTAAAAGTGATGTTAAAGCCCGGCCGGGTTCAGAGGAGCCGACTGGAGCTGGTGACATCAGGCGGAGCCGGGACGCGGGATCTGCCGAGCCCAGTCACATGTGAGTGTAGAGGAAGCGGAGACGCCGCGCTGCAGCTTCCGGCTGAGATCAGACGTCTGGGATTCTCCCTGCGCCGCTCTGACATCAGCAGCTGTGGGGAAAGTGTGTGAGCCGTGAGTGGGACGCTTGTTTTTCACCAAACCTGCCTGAGTGAGCTCATCGCCGCGCTCTTGCCTTATAAAGCCTCTGCAGGGTGGATTGTTGGTGTGAGCGTGTCTGGGCCGGTAGCCGCTTTAAATAACTAACCACCTTCCAGTCAGGGAGCTTTCATCCAGCCGGCGGCCGCTGAGCCGCTCTGGCTCAGGAATCGGCCTGCGGCCATGAAAAGGCTCACAGACCAACACGGCTTCGCTGAAACGTCTGCTGGAGACGTTTCAACGTTTCCAAAGACACCAAACATGTCAGGGAGGATTTGGAGGAGATGGATGTGAAATGATGCTGCAGTCATGCAGAAGTTCCTCCGACATGCTGCAGCCGCCACAGCCGAACCGCCTGCTTAAATATTTCAGCACAGGGAGGCGGATCGTCTCCTTCCTCCGACTGCCTGCCTGCCTGATTGTTTGTTTTGTTGGCAGATCCTCAGCCCTGCTCTCCACTTCTCTGGGTGTCACCGTCTGTAAACCTCTTCATGCCGTGTCTCTGTGTGTCTCGGTAAATAAACTGGCCAGAGCGCTCGCCTGCTCCACCTGGTGGCCGGCAGCCGCCACAACCCCACCGAGGTCTGCGGGACGGCGTGGCCCTGACCGTAACCATGGCAACCACGTTTCCACCCCGGAGGTCCAACGAAACGAGGAAAATAAATATAATAAATAAATGTGTTCAGTTTTCCTGAGATTAAAGCCAGGAAGAACCCGGACGCCTCGCCGGGTTCCTGATGGTTCCAGCTGTTATCTTCTTCTATCTTTAATTTATTTAATCTGATTATATCTGATTATTGTCTGATTATTGTCTGATTATTGTCAGATTATTGTCAGATTTCAGAACAGAATCATGAAGAACCTCAGAGCTGCAGCCTTTTAATAAACCGATCACAGAAACATTACCTTCCAGAACTTTGGCAGCAGAACAACAAAATCATTTCTTCTCACTATGAATCACGAATCTGACCCACATCCAGGTTCTGAGCGGCCCGGTTCTGCCGTAACGGACCGGGAGGACGGCCGGTTCTTCTTCTGCGGGTCCATTTGGAGGTTCTGACCGCTCACACAGGAAGCTGACTGCGTCACATTTATCAGAGAAAATATCGGCTTTCAGCAAAAACTGAGCTTCGGTCTGCTGAGATAAAGATCCCTGGAGAACCGGTCCAGCAGAACTTTCTGGGCCAGAAGAAGACAGTACCGAGGGAATTAAGGTTCTGTTGGATTTCCAGCAGGTCCGAGTCCCAACAGAACCACCAATGTGTCTGACGGCTTCATCTGATCCAAACTGGGAACCGAGAGGTTCTGACTGGTTCTGAACACTTTGGTGGATCTGGAAAGGATTTGATTTAAAATGTAAAACCATCAATTCTTAAGATTCATCAGTTTGAGGTGGAAAGTTGATGCAGGCGGTGTGTGTCAGTGTGTTACTGTGTGTGTGTGTGTGTATCAGTGTGTGTGTGTCTCTGTGTGTGTGTGTCTGTGTGTGTGTATCAGTGTGTCTGTGTGTTACTGTGTGTGTGTGTGTGTGTGTGTCAGTGTGTGTCAGTGTGTGTGTGTATGTGTCTCAGTGTGTGTGTGTCTCTGTGTGTGTGTTACTGTGTGTGTGTGTGTATCAGTGTGTGTGTGTGTATCAGTGTGTGTGTGTCTCTGTGTGTGTGTGTGTGTGTCAGTGTGTGTGTGTTTCATTGAAGTGGTTGTCCAACCCCCAGCCAGCCAATCAGAGGGCAGGAATCTGGTGAAGTTTCTGTGCTGGCTGAGTTCAAAGGTCGTCGGATCCTAAAAATAGAAGCGGTGAGGATGGCTGCTCTCTGATTGGCTGCCAGTTTAACCCTTTGATGTGGTTGGTTGTGGCAGGGAGGAAGTTTAGAAACATCAGCCTTCATTTACGGCTCATGTTGCCGTCTGAGTTTGATCCTGTCGGCTTCAGCGTTTTGGAGCAAAGTGACCCAAACGGAAACCCTGGAGCAGCTGCAGCTGCAGCGGCGTTCGCTCTTCAAAGCTCCGGTTCTGGTCCGGACTCACAGCTCTGACAGGTCCAGGTGTTGGGCTGATTCAGGCTGTGCTGCTCACTCGGCCCGGATCAAAGGCTGCGTGTTCAACAAGCTGTGAATCAGAACCTCCAGCAGGGAGCCGCGCCGACTCAGCAGCTCTCAGTCCAACATGGAGGCTTTTCTCTGACTCTCTGTTTCCACCTTAAATCTCCTCTGACTCTCTGTTTCCACCTTAAATCTCCTCTGACTCTCTGTTTCCACCTTAAATCTCCTCTGACTTTGTGTTTCCACCTTAAATCTCCTCTGACTCTGTGTTTCCACCTTAAATCTCCTCTGACTCTCTGTGTTTCCACCTTAAATCTCCTCTGACTCTGTGTTTCCACCTTAAATCTCCTCTGACTCTGTGTTTCCACCTTAAATCTCCTCTGACTCTGTGTTTCCACCTTAAATCTCCTCTGACTCTCCGTGTTTCCACCTTAAATCTCCTCTGACTCTCTGTGTTTCCACCTTAAATCTCCTCTGACTCTGTGTTTCCACCTTAAATCTCCTCTGACTCTGTGTTTCCACCTTAAATCTCCTCTGACTCTCCGTTTTTCCACCTTAAATCTCCTCTGACTCTGTGTTTCCACCTTAAATCTCCTCTGACTCTGTGTTTCCACCTTAAATCTCCTCTGACTCTCCGTGTTTCCACCTTAAATCTCCTCTGACTCTCCATGTTTCCACCTTAAATCTCCCCTGACTCTCTGTTTCCACCTTAAATCTCCCCTGACTCTCTGTTTCCACCTTAAATCTCCTCTTACTCTCTGTTTCCACCTTAAATCTCCCCTGACTCTGTGTTTCCACCTTAAATCTCCTCTGACTCTCTGTGTTTCCACCTTAAATCTCCTCTGACTCTGTGTTTCCACCTTAAATCTCCTCTGACTCTGTGTTTCCACCTTAAATCTCCTCTGACTCTCTGTTTCCACCTTAAATCTCCCCTGACTCTCCATGTTTCCACCTTAAATCTCTTCTGACTCTGTGTTTCCACCTTAAATCTCCTCTTACTCTCTGTTTCCACCTTAAATCTCTTCTGACTCTCCGTGTTTCCACCTTAAATCTCCTCTTACTCTCCGTGTTTCCACCTTAAATCTCCTCTTACTCTCTGTTTCCACCTTAAATCTCTTCTGACTCTCCGTGTTTCCACCTTAAATCTCCTCTTACTCTCTGTTTCCACCTTAAATCTCCCCTGACTCTGTGTTTCCACCTTAAATCTCCTCTGACTCTCCATGTTTCCACCTTAAATCTCTTCTGACTCTGTGTTTCCACCTTAAATCTCCTCTGACTCTGTGTTTCCACCTTAAATCTCCTCTGACTCTCCATGTTTCCACCTTAAATCTCTTCTGACTCTGTGTTTCCACCTTAAATCTCCTCTGACTCTCCGTGTTTCCACCTTAAATCTCGTCTGACTCTCTGTGTTTCCACCTTAAATCTCTTCTGACTCTCCGTGTTTCCACCTTAAATCTCCTCTGACTCTGTGTTTCCACCTTAAATCTCCTCTGACTCTCCGTGTTTCCACCTTAAATCTCGTCTGACTCTCTGTGTTTCCACCTTAAATCTCCTCTGACTCTCCATGTTTCCACCTTAAATCTCCCCTGACTCTCTGTTTCCACCTTAAATCTCCCCTGACTCTCTGTTTCCACCTTAAATCTCCTCTGACTCTGTGTTTCCACCTTAAATCTCCTCTGACTCTGTGTTTCCACCTTAAATCTCCTCTGACTCTCCGTGTTTCCACCTTAAATCTCCTCTGACTCTCCGTGTTTCCACCTTAAATCTCCCCTGACTCTCTGTTTCCACCTTAAATCTCCTCTTACTCTCTGTTTCCACCTTAAATCTCCCCTGACTCTGTGTTTCCACCTTAAATCTCCTCTGACTCTCTGTTTCCACCTTAAATCTCCCCTGACTCTCCATGTTTCCACCTTAAATCTCCTCTGACTCTCTGTTTCCACCTTAAATCTCCTCTGACTCTCCATGTTTCCACCTTAAATCTCTTCTGACTCTGTGTTTCCACCTTAAATCTCCTCTGACTCTCCGTGTTTCCACCTTAAATCTCGTCTGACTCTCTGTGTTTCCACCTTAAATCTCTTCTGACTCTCCGTGTTTCCACCTTAAATCTCCTCTGACTCTCTGTTTCCACCTTAAATCTCCTCTGACTCTCCATGTTTCCACCTTAAATCTCTTCTGACTCTGTGTTTCCACCTTAAATCTCCTCTGACTCTCCGTGTTTCCACCTTAAATCTCGTCTGACTCTCTGTGTTTCCACCTTAAATCTCTTCTGACTCTCCGTGTTTCCACCTTAAATCTCCTCTGACTCTGTGTTTCCACCTTAAATCTCCTCTCCTGACGTAGCAGCTCGGACCGTCCAGCTGGTTTCGGCCTAACAGGACCGTGACTGAAGGTCGTAGCGGTTCTTCTCAGTCTGAGGCTGTGACCTTTGACCCGACTGGAAGCTGCGCTGATGTTTGTGTGGTGAAGCAGCTCCGACCCGACCCGCTCAGTGGAAACAGAACCGTTTGAAACGGATTTTCTGTGTTGGTTTGACCCCAGCGGGTTGCCGTTAAAACCATTAGCCTGGATGCTGGTGGATACCCAGAGCTCCCAGAGCTCCCAGTAGCGCAGCAGCAGTTGGTCTTTACTCACCAGATCAGATTCAGCTGATCCTGCCTGAATAAATGATCCTCGCTGTTCTGGCTGAACGTTTAAAACCTCCTGAGTTCTGCTGATTCAGGCTCCTGTTTTCAATGATCAGGACTCTGAAGCACTTTGACCTCCTTCATCCTGGACGGGCCGCTGAGGCTTCTGGGTAAACGTCTTCTCATTTAACGTCTTCTCATTTTCTGATAATTACAGAATGAAGTTGGACATCCAGCCCAGTGAAACTGCAGCTTTAGCTTCAGCTAAACAAGAATCACTAATCAGTTTATAAAACTAATCACTTTATTACTGAATATATTTATGTCAGGATTCTGTTCTTACGTGTTTAATGTGATTTCTGTTTACTGACATCACTGGAACATCAGGCTTGTAAGATGTAGCTTTACTCTTGATGCAGCAGCTAACGTAACGTAGCTCCAGCAGCTAACGTAACGTAGCTCCAGCAGCTAACGTAACGTAGCTCCAGCAGCTAACGTAACGCAGCTCCAGCAGCTAACGTAACGCAGCTCCAGCAGCTAACGTAACGTAGCTCCAGCAGCTAACGTAACGTAGCTCCAGCAGCTAACGTAACGTAGCTCCAGCAGCTAACGTAACGTAGCTCCAGCAGCTAACGTAACGCAGCTCCAGCAGCTAACGTAACGCAGCTCCAGCAGCTAACGTAACGTAGCTCCAGCAGCTAACGTAACGTAGCTCCAGCAGCTAACGTAACGTAGCTCCAGCAGCTAACGTAACGCAGCTCCAGCAGCTAACGTAACGTAGCTCCAGCAGCTAACGTAACGTAGCTCCAGCAGCTAACGTAACGTAGCTCCTTCCCTGGAAATGTTTTTCCATGCTACCGAATTTAAGCCGCTATTTTTTCCCCAGGATTTGAACGACGCGGCTAATATATGTACGTTTCCTATTTTCTCATTTTAGATATAAAGTTAAATGTTTCTCATGTGTTTTAATCATATTTGTTCTGTATCATGCGGCACGGTTATGTTTACAGCTGAGCTATATTTGCATATTTTCTAACTTTGAAAAGGCTTAGCACACTTAGCTTATGCTAAGCTAATTTACCAGATAAATTCAAAATGCTGATGTACTTAATAAAGTTCAACATCTGTGTTGAAGAATTGCTCTTTTGTTTACATTCATGCTCTTATTTTGAAGGGGATGAAGGCTGTTTCAGCAGTAGTTCTGTTTCTTCTCCTCATGTTCTTCGCCTGTGACGTTTATTCACTACCCAGAATGCATTGCTGCATGCTTTCTGACAGAAGCTCTTCTGTTTTCAATCAGGAAAAATCAGCAGCAGAGTTAGCAAAACTTAGCTATAGAATGAAGTCAGCATGGTTAAATTTAGCACATTAGCATTAGCTTCTGCTAAATATGGTGTTGGTATAGCACATTAGCATTAGCTTCTGCTAAATGTGGTTGGTATAGCATATTAGCGTTAGCACATTAATGTTTGGCACCAGTTCCTATAAGGATAAGCAGCTGAAGACGATGGATGGATTCTCTGGTGCTGACCGTCTGCTTGGACTGGACCAACAGAACCAAACAACCCGGTGGGTCCGATCCTCACAGGAGCATCAGGCTCGTTGTCCTCATAAATTAGCTGAAGGAGGAAAACCTGAGCTTCATGTTGTGAGCATGTTGATCTGCTCTGAAACATTTCCAGTGGAGTTTAACGTTCAGGTTTTAAATCTCTGTAAGAATCATAACAGCCTCTGTGGCTGAGAGGCAGAAAACGATGAATGAGGCCAGGAAACCGCCGTCATGAAAGAACAGCTCCGAGCTTCCTGCTGCGTAAATAAAGACGAGCTGAAGTTATTTTCTATTCCAGTCATTTCTGGTCCTGAATAAACAGGGAGGACCTGCAGACACATCAGACTCGTGATTAATGCAGGTCAGACGAGAATCCATCGTCGTTCCTGGACACCAAGCAGCCAGCAGACTTTTAAGGTCACAAAGTGCTGAAAACCACAGGATCTGGATAAATCGGACTGTTTATGTTGGGACCACCTCACTTCCTGTTCACCTCACAGGCTGCTGACGAACGGCTCGGCCTTCATGGGAGCAGGCCGGTCCTGTGGGGTCAGAGGTCACGTCACACAGACTCCTGCTGCGGCGCGGCTCAGTGTAAACATTAAAGTCCCAAACAGAAACGCTGAAATATGAATGAGACGCAGCATAAACAAAGCAAAGAGAAGCTCCTTCCTCGCCTCAGACGGCAGCAGGACGAGCCGTGGCGTCACGCCAGCCTGACTCGCTCAGCCTGCCAGCCGAGCGTCGGGTTGCTGGTTGAATTCCTCAGATAAGAACCAAACCGTCTGGCGTTTTATCTGACCTTTGTTGAATGGATAAGCTCTCAGCAGGCTGAGATCCAGGAACGCCGCCGCTGCAGACGACCTTCATGAACAATATTTATTTGATCAGAACCAGAAGCTCCATCAGGAAACAAAGATGGCGGCAGAGAGACGGATTATCAGGAGGTTTTCCTTCTGCCACACGGCGGAGTTAAAACACGGCGTCGGTACAACTGCTGTTTCCAGAACCAAGATAACTGACCTGCAGCGGGCTGGTGTCTTTTATTTTGATAGGTTTTATTGGCTCTAGTTTCCTTTATGTGACAGAGGTCAGACGTGTCAAAGGTCACCAGGCCGGGACTCGAACCCACAACACTTTTCCCTGATTCTCAGGTAAAATGTTGCTGAGGTCGATAAGTGAGGATTGTTTTCTCTGCTTCACTGACGCGGTTCTGGGGAACTAGAGAACCACAGAGTGAGTTTGGACCAAACCGGACCAGGAAACGCACTGGGAGAGGAAACCAGGAGCAGAACCGTGTGGTTTCACAGCCGGGTCGGGCCGAACGTCCAGTCGGGCCGGTCCTAAAGAGAGAGGACACAGAGCCAGGCCGGTCCGGTCTGGTCCGATCCAAACGTCCAGCCGCACTCTGGTCCTGACAGAAAACTGCTTCAATACAAACAGCCACAAGGTTCTGGTTCCAGGTCCAGTTACAGTGTCGGCTGGTTCCGTTTCCTCTCAGTGGGTTTCAGTTTTCTGAGGAAGCCGGTTCTGATCCGGATGGGTTCATTTTATCTGAAAAGGAGCAGCAGAGGAAGAGAGGCAGTCGAGTTTTCCTCCATCAGACGGAGCAAAGACTGATGGAGGAAAACTGCACCTACCTGGGGCCTTCACCTGTCATCATCATCATCATCAGCTCTAACTCTCTCCTCTCTGCTTCCTGTTTCCTCCAGGTTATCCTCTGTCTTCCTGCTCTCTGTTTTCCCATCTCTTTCCCATCCTTGACTTCATCTCTCTCTCTTCTCCTCTCTCATCTCTCCATCTCTCTTCTCTCTCTCTTCTTCTCTCCCTCGTTAGCGGGTCTCATCCCTCACTCCTGTCGTTCTACGCAGGATGACGAAGGAAGCGGCGGACTGGATTCTTCTGATCTGCTCAGCTTTTTGAACTTCTGTCGTCTGTTTTCTCTCTTTAACTCTCTTTGTGCATCATCTCCCCCCAGAGTGTGTCTGTGTGTGAATGTGTCGCCTCTTCTGTCTCTGAAGAGCTCTGAGTGCTTTATGTAACACACACACACACACACACACACACACACACACACACACACACACACACACACACACACACACACACACACACACGGTGTGTTAAAGGGACCTGGAGCTGAACCTGAATCTCACCTGAGCCGCCAAGCGGAGTCAGAACTCTGAAAGTCCTCTGAAGGACTCGGCGTCCTCTCAAACTCGGCGTCCTCACAGAGAGGACGCGGATCAAACACGCTTCATCTTCTTCTACTTCCTGTCTTGTTTCCAGGCTGAAGTCTCCAGATAATTTGGTAGATGAGGGTAAAACTGCTCAAGGACTCCTGAACGTGGCAGTGAAGTCTGTCGGATCCACGTTTCACCGCCGGAACAAAGGAGCAGAAACTAAAACTTTACTACTGAGAGATGAGGATCTGAGGATCCAAAGGTTAAATCTTTACGTTTCTGATTCTGAATTAAACGTTTAATTTGAGGAAGTTTCTCCTGAGCTCTCTGTGTTTCAGGTTTTCTGTTCTGATGGATCTGCTGCAGTGGGACTGAAACCATCGGATCTTCTGTGAAGTTCTGATACTTTTACCTACTGAACCAGAACCTTCCAGAACATCGTTTCGTAGAGACTCAGTTTTATTTCATTCTGTCTTGTTTCAGTTTCCTGCCAACATAAAAAGATGATTTTTTTCATGATTACATTAAATTAAGTGAAACTGAAGCATAAATTTGTGGTGTTTGGGTTAGTTGGTTCAGAATCTGATGGATTCAGAGAAAAACTTTTCTTACAGAGGAAAGTTTAATTTGATTTCTGATGATTGTTTCTGTAGACAAATGTTCCAGAACCAGAACCAGAACCAGCAGTTCTTCCTGAGGCCATCCAGCTGTGATCTTCCTCACCTCGGTGTTTTCATTTGAACTTTCTGTTTTACGCCGTAGAAATAAATCAGGTGTTTGTTTTCGGACTCGGATGGATGAACCGTCCCGTCGGTACTGGGACGACGGCGGTCCGATCCGGCTGCATCGACGCAGGATAACGTCTGAGACGGTCCTGACCTGATCTGACTGCAGAACCGGGTCCAAAGATCTGCTGTCGGCTCCGTAATCCTCCAGCCATGCAGGCCGGCTCAGGGTGGGTCCACATACTTTCCTAAATGTTTTCACCTGGAGATCTGAGGCCGGAGCGTCCGCCGAGCCGAAACCATCAAATATAAATCTGTCCTGTTTATCCCAAACCTTTATTTACAGCTCCCAGGTTCTGCTGCTCGGTGCCGTCAGCAGAACCTCTGCAAGCCGCTTCCAGCTGCAGGAAGTCAGTCTGGGTTTCTCCTGCAGCAGAGCGAGAGAGAGCAACAGGAAGCTGTGTGGTTTTCTGACTGAGCCGTGTGTTTGAGTGGGACAGCCTGGTGACGAGACGTCCAGGTCGGGACGCCGTCCACTGAAGGACAACAGCTCTCACTTTCTGGGAAATAAACCTGGAGAAGTTCAGCTTTGGGAAGCTGACTCTGCGTTAGTCAGAGTCTGAGAAACAGATCCTGTTAGAAAGTTTTAAAAAGTAAAATGATTTATGCTGAAGCATTCATCTGACTCATGAGTTATCACAGCAGTTTGATGATCTCTGGGAAACTGGGAGGACTGGCTGAAACTGGAACAGAGGAACGTTTGAGTCAGTACAGAACCAGAACTGAATGGGACAGGAAGCTCTGTGGACCTCATCTAGTAATATTTCTGTTGGCGGAAATACAGATGGCCTTGAACTCTCCTGGAATTAAATGTTTGATTTTATCGCTCCGTCCTTCCAGGTTCAGGTCAAAGGGCGTTTGGGAGTCATGGCGACGTCCCAGACCTGTGATGATGTTCAGGATGTGACTGAAGGTGGTGAAGAGTTTCTCCTACTGTTGGTTCATCATTAACTAATATGACCCTTTGACCCCGTGACCTTTCAGAGGAAGCTCAGATTCTTTCTCTCAAAGCGTCTAGACTGTGGCTCGGATGAAAACAGAAATCTGTTGGACCAGCAGCAGAGTCCGGCTTGGTTCCGGTTCCGGCTCCGTCGTCACGGTAATCAGCAGAACACAGCAGGAGGAGGAGGAGGTGTCATGATGTGTGTAGGAGTGGACCCAATCGCAGCAGGTCCAATCGACATTGGGTCCACATCGGAGGTAGTGACTAGCAACATGGTGAGCAAGGTACCAAGACAGACTGGCGAGTTGTGACTGGGATAGAGGGGCTTAAGTACTGGGAGGCAGTAAATGGACCAATGGGCCCAGCTAGAGGAGACGACTGCAGGTGTGAGCAGGTGGCACAGGAAGTAGCTGAGAGGCGCAGAGAAGCTACAGAGATCTACTGGGGAAAACATGGAGGAAACACCAAGGAGGTGGAAATATTTCTAATACTAAAGAAACACTAAGAAAAGAAAATCTGATAAACTCACACAGGTAAGAATAACTGAACCTACAGCGATGAAATAACTCAAAGGTAACATGACTGGAAACCTGCAGAGAGGCTGAAATAAGGAATAAAAATAAACTATAATGACTAAAAAAGCTCAGCATAGACTCACACTTACAAGAACAAAACCTTAGGCAGCTAAATAATAAACCGAACTAGAAACATTGATAAAGAAGCAATAAGACATTTAACTCTGAATACCTCAAATAACAAAATCAGAAGGACATGAAGGGCCAAGAGAACTAAGATACAAGATCAAAACCAAACCCAGCGTCCTGACGAGAGGCATGAACTGGACCAGAACTGGACCAGAACCTGGAGGACTGGACCAGAACCTGGAGGACTGGACCAGAATTGGACCAGAACCTGGAGGACCGGATCCAGTTCTGTCCCATCTTTTCACTAAAGCAGGAGAAGTTATTCTGTCTCTCATTGTCTGATCGGGTCAGATCCTTACCTGCTTTCCTGGCCTCAGGTTCCTTTTTCCATCAGACCTCATGAAGTGCTCTCCTTCTGCCTGGGCTGAGGTGACCTTTAACCTTTGACCCTAACTGAGGCCTGTAGACTCTGCTTTGGGCTAAATCTGTTTGGACATCCAATCTTGGAAAGATCCAAAGATGTTTTGGAAAATGGTGGTTTGGAGATGACCTTTGACCTTCCGTGGAGCGACAACCAGCTGAGGTCACTGCTTTGCGTTGTTACGTCACACCTGGAGCAGGAAGCTGAAGATGATCAGCAGCTCCTGATTGAAGCAGGAAGGATCGACTCCAAGCACCGAAAGATGTTTTGTTTTCCTCCCATGATCTGATGTGAGGCTGGAGGAGGATCTGTCTGATCACAGATCATCAAAAATAAATAACGTTACGTAAACATCTGGTGTCACAGCGCAGGATGAAACATTCATCTGCTGAAAACACCGAGGAGGAGAAAATTCACTTTCTGTGTGTCAGTCTGGACCCGACATGTTTGCATTTGTAAAGTGCTGTGAGTATAAATAGGAGGATAAATTCAACAGAAGAAGCAAACACTGGTCAGAACCAGAAGAAGTGTTTGTGCAGAGCAGCAATTAGAGGCGACAGCAGAGAATCAGGTTCCAGAGAAACGCACAAACAAACGTCTGCTTTATGTAAGCCGTCTGGGCCGTCGCTGCGAAATGACCCGACCCGGTTGGTCCAGCGCCGGGACGGCCGAGAGGCAGGCTTTCATTATATGTTACATGTTCCCGCTAGATTCGCTTCAGAACCGCATATAATCACATGTTTACCACTGATGCACAAATATTTAAACCCAGAAAAATATAAATATTTTCCATTTCAAAACTTTAATACCTAAAATGTGACAAAGAGACGGAAACTTAAATCTGCCAGCAGGTTTAAAACACCAGGTTGGTTCTGACAAGATTCTGGCAATTAATCCAAACAGAACCAACATAAAACTGGTTCTGAAACGGTTCTGATCATTATTCCAACATGTCTTCATTCTGCTGACTCAGCTTACGTCTCGTTTTAACACGTCAAACATCATCAGTTCACATTAATTATCAGGTTTAATTAGTAGTACTAACACACACACACACACACACTGAGACACACACTGAGACACACACTGAGACACACACACACACACACACACACACACACCGACACCTGGACTTACATCAGTCTGAACCAACCAGGCGTCTCTTTAGTCTCTTTCCTTTGTGACTCAGCAGATCAAACGTCGTTTCCTTTGACAGAATCTGACATCAGTTCAAGTTTTTATCTTTATGAGAAAAAGATAAAAACATCTTAATGTTGGTAACAAACACTGAACACAAACCTCCATTGGATTAGAACCGGACCACACACACACACACACATAAAACAACCTCCAGTCAGTAACACAATGGCTCATCCTGGCATCTTCCAGATGAACATCAGGCCGGTACCGGACTCTGGGTTCTGGTTCTGTGACCCACAGAAAACTCTGTAAATTTTCTGTTCAGGATGAAAACCTGGCAGAATAAAAGATGAAATGATGATGTCATCATTCAGGACAAAACACAAATGTGTGAGTTTTTTCCAACACCTGGAGAACACACACACACACACACACGCACACACACACACACACACACACACACACACACACACACACACACACACACACACACACACACACACACACCTCCAACCCAGCTCTGATTAGTCAGCTGGAAAACCCAGTAAACTGATGTCATGTTCGTCTCTCCTGGTTCGTTGGATCTGTGAAGCTTCAGAGAGAAAGAGAGAAAGAATCATAAAGAGTCATGAAGAAGAAAAGAAGAAGAAAAGACGTTTATTATTCCCACAGAAAGAGAAACAAAATAACAGAACAAAAACAGTTTTTAGTCAGAGACACAAAATGTCCATAAAACAGAAATAAAGACCCAAAAGCAGAAACAGGATTTATTGTCACTTCAGAGATTCAGAGATCAAACCAACAAACTGCAGTTTTTAACTGAAGGTGTTTAATGTTAGCCGATGCTAACAGATTACAGGCTGCTGATGGTCTGTGCTACATAAGGAGCTACAATGATGACAAAAATCTCTAAAATGAAATTAATCAGTTTTCCCGGCGCTCCATGTGACCTTCAGGTTTTGGACTTGCAGTTTTCAGAGTTCCTGTATCGCCTCGGTCCAAACCGTTTTGTGGCGTTCCACAGTTCAACCAAACACAATCTGAGGATGAGGATGAGGATGAGGAAGCTGCTCTGGCTGCTGCTTGGTGATACAAGTTTAGGGAAAAACATGATGTGTGGAGAAACATTCAAAGCTTCAGTTCCTGGAAATCTCTAATTATTTATGCAGCATCTTAAATGTGGAAGATGATGGATTCAGCTGATCTGCAGCATTTTTTCCTTCTAACTGATTTCACTTCATTTCCTTTGAGAGCTGAAGCTTCAAACCTTCATCTGCAGCACCTTCCTGTCCGTCTCCTCGTCTCCTTGTCTTCTCGTCTCCTAGTCTCCTCCCCCTCCACTGCGTTCAGTATGCAGGTCACATGCAGAGTTGGATGTAAACGTCAGGTCGACCAAAAGAGACACAAAATGAAAACTACAGACACTTCAAACGTTCCCATAGCGACCCGGCGGAGGCGGCGCGGGGAGGGGTCACCACTGCAGGTTCGCTCAGGTTCGCTGCAGCACCACCGGACAGGAAGCAAACTGGGACCAACAGGACTTTAACTGGGCAGAAGGAGTTCAGGAGGAACTTACTGGGATTAAAGCTGCAGCTCCATAAAACCTTTCAGCAAATAAAGACAAAGAAATTCAAACCAGAAGTTGAAACTGAAGCTCTGCAGGAAGTTCATCCTGACACTGTTTTAACCTTTGAGTGTCAGCGAAGCCTGAGCCTGATGAGCGAAACGACGAGAGACGATACGATGAATGATACGATATGATGAATGATGCAATATGATGAATGATGCGATACGAGGAATGATGCGATACGATGAATGATACGATATGATGAATGATGCGATATGATGAATGATACGATACGATGAATGATGCGATACGATGAACGATGCGATACGAGGAGCGACCAATCATCTGCAGGGAAACCAGTCAGACATGAACTTCCTTCCTCTTCCATAAACACTGGAGCCAATTTATTTAACAGTTTTTCCCTGGTTGGTTTAGATTCAAATAAATAATGAAACAACCAAAAATATGGACAATAATAATAGATTGTATATTTTATGTCTCTCAGTCAATGAAAGTTGAAGAATCGGTGCAGGAATCGACGTTTCTCTGGGATTCTGATGATTTATCTTTTAGTTTGGAGAGTTTCCTTCTGTCACCCTAATCTGGCCAAATTAAGAGATTAATCATCAACCTGCCAGGAACTCGGGTCGGGTTACAGGAAGGTGACCGGAACATTCTGGTCCATTTGATCATTTTAAGGGTTAAGATGAGAAACATTAACACAAAATGAAATACAAGATGTTACAAGAACTGTTTAAAGATCCAATGATCCGTTCACAACGTGTTGAGTTTCGGGTTCACCTGCAGAACTGTGAATCAGAACCATGATTCAAATGGATCCATTACAAAATAACAACAGAATGTTTCTGAGGATTCGTGTTTAATTTGCTGCTGCAGCTGTTTGGACCACGGACCAGAACCAGTTAAATCTGGGAAAGTTTCTGAGCCAGAATCAACAGGAAGCAGCAGCGGCTCAGACTCTGATGCTCTCTGGCTCACAGGTCCAACTTTGATGCTGCGTCAGAACCGGACCGCAGCTCCATGACGTCACAGAACCAGCAGAACCACTTCAGAAGGAGCAGCTGCTGACGGAGAGCGCTGAGTCAGGCAGCTGGGGCTGCACCTGCAGGGAGACGAGCGTCTGACCTCTGACCTCTGACCTGCAGCAGCTCACCGTGAATCTCTGCTCCCTCCGTCTCTGACCTCCATGACCTCAGGTCCAGTTCTGGTCTGGTCGGCTGCTGATCATCTTTAGTTTCCTGTTTATGTTTTTATGAAGCAGAAACCATGAAGCTGCGGAGCGGGCCTGACCCGGTCATCACCGTGTTTTCATGTAATTATGTTCCAAATAAACAAACTAAACTGGACCTGAGCTGGACGGGGAAATCCCAGTCAGGCTGATCGTTTACAGATCAGATCAAAACTGGACCAGTAAATAAACGGCATTAAATCCTGAATCATTTAAACGAAGCATAAAGGAAGCAGAAACTCTGCAGGTCTCACTTTCCCACATGTTGGATTTTTACACGTGACGATGAAAAGGTTTCATAAAATGAGGCTGTGAAGCTGCATGAATATTAAAATCTCCCACACAAACCTGAACTCTTGTGTAAATGTGAGGCCAGCTGTGCGGCCCGCAGCATTATTACCTTCCACTTCAGTCTGTCCCAGCTGACGGATTTACATCCCATCGGCTGAGGAGGCTCCGCTGAATCACAATGATGGAGGAGGAAGGGAGACGCGGCCGACGCTCTCAGAGCCGCTGCAGGGGAAGGAAACTGGACCTGGAGAGGAATAAAGCTTTCATCTGAACACGGCCGTGATGTCGGGATCTGCTGGCGGAGCAGAAACGAGACGGGGATGAGAGAGAGTAATCTCTCCGGTTCTGTTTCTGCTGCTTTGTTACATCAACCTTTAACTCTTGATTCGGTTTGTTCCACTAAACCAGGAGAGGAAAACATGGAAACGTAGCAGAACAAACATCTTCTGTTGCTGTTGGCTCATCGCAGGCTGATGTCACACAAACCATTATCGGTGCCTTCAGGGAGCGTACGTCATCCGGATGATGCGTCTGACAGGCTGAAGATTTACAGCCGGAAACCTGAAGAGACACGACAGCAAAACCACAGGAGAATATCAGGAAGAGAAAAACCTTAAACTGAACTGAATGAGTGGAACTAAATTTACCTTTACTGAACTGAACTGAACCGAACTGAACTGAACTGAACTGAACTGAACCTTTTTGTTAATGTTTCTGATTTTTGAACCTTTTAGAATAATTTAGTTCATCTTTCTGCCTCCTGATGATTTCTCCAGATCAGTTTTTTGTTTTATTATTTTAATTTGTGCCAGACTTTCTGTTGGACGTTGGTCATTTCAGCTCTTCGTCATTTTGCAGCAACATTAAAAATGCTGCGTTTTGCTGCAGACCTCAGGTTTCTCCTGGAGGAAATGCTTCACGCCTCATTATAACATTTTACTTCTGTAAAAATCCTTCATTAAAACTCAATAGTTCACAAAAGAAATGAAAAATTGTTTGTCCCGAATTGAAACTGCTCCATCCTGTGGCAGTATTGAGAATTACAACCTAAAATGTTCGTTGTGTTTCACAGTTAATGGTAACCAATCATCCAGTTTCTGGCTGTCATGGCAGAAACGAGGCAGCGGCCATTTTGAATTTGGGCAGTTTAACAGTTTTTATGCTGCTTAACATCTGGGAATAATTTCAGTTTTTGATGTTGCTTTTTTTGTGCTGCATGTATTTTTTATAGTCACTGCTAAACGATGCCTCTAAACAAATGTCGGTATCTCAGGAACCATTAAAGGTTTATATTTCATTCGTCTCTCCGTTTTTATCAGAATCGACAGAGAAACGTTTCTGTTTTCAGATTTTAGGTTTTCCATGAAGTTATTTTGTTGTGGTGTTTTTTACAATGCATGGAATATTTTACTGTAACCCAGCATGCTAGCTAAGTGCTATCTTTAGCATCTAGCTAAAACTAGCTAAATGCTATCATTAGCATCTAGCTAAATGCTATCATTAGCATCTAGCTAAAACTAGCTAAATGCTATCATTAGCATCTAGCTAAATGCTATCATTAGCATTTTAGCTAGTTGTAGCTTTTAGCTAATTTTGGTTTTTCACACTGCATGGACTATTTCTTATCTTTCTGCAAGTCTTCAGCTGTCGGCTTTAAACTCTTTTGTCATTTTCACCAAAAGTGTTCAGGATTCACACTTTCATATGAAATGCAAACTTTCTAGTTATTCTTCATCTTTCCATTTGATGAAGATCTGTTGGTAACTGGTAGGAGGTGGGGTCAGTCAGATATTTGGTTTCTCTGAGACGCCGTCCATCCGTCCGTCCATCTGTCCGTCCATCTGTCCGTTTGTTCGTTCTTCTGTTTTTACCACCAAATGAAAATCGGGTTGAAGACGAGCAGGAGGAGGAGAAACCAGGCGCTGATGAAGAGCAGCAGCGAAGCTGAGCGATGTGAGGAAGGAAGCAGATGAGCTCACAGTAAACCTGTCTAAGGTTTCATCTCAGGACGTCTCCAGGCCACACACTGACTGACGGCACCGACCCGGCCCGGTCCGCCGGACTCCTCATTCTCAGAACCTGATCGCACTCTGACAGTAATTTCCCCCAAACTGTCAGAAAACTTTCCTTCCTCCTGGTTTGTTTTACGTTTCTCCCACTGTGGGAAAAATCTGCTTTTCATTAAGACGTTTGCTGCTGATCGTTTAACCGTCGAACTGAAGCTGCAGGAAAATAAGCATTTCTGTGACTTTATAGCAACTTCAGTCATTTCAAACCTTCAGGGATTTTACAGGTTTTACTCTTTAATAAAGTGCAAACAGGAAGCAGAAGAGAAAACAGGGAGCAGAAGAGAAAACAGGGAGCAGAAGAGAAAACAGGGAGCAGAAGAGAAAACAGGGAGCAGAGAAGAAAACAGGGAGCAGAAGAGAAAACAGGGAGCAGAGAAGAAAACAGGGAGCAGAAGAGAAAACAGGGAGCAGAGAAGAAAAGCAGCTAAATTAACACAAACAGTTTGAGTTTTATTGTTGGATTAATTGAGCCGATTCCAACTTTCGCTTGAACTCATCTTGTGAATTTTCTAAAATGTCTGATCCTGCTGTGAAAAATGATCCCAATTGATCTGTTTACAGTGAGTTTTAATTATGATCACACTGAAGGAAGAAACAGGCGGATCCAATAAACGGAGGACCAGAACCCGGCCCAGTGCCGCCTGGATGATTACTGACAGAACCAAACTGGGTTAATCCAACACCCAGATGGAAGATGAGATGCGGCTCGTATGGGGCCCATTTCTGCAGACACATCCTGACTGATATCATGTAAAACTAAAAGTTTGTTCATTATTAGTAGCTGATCTCAGGATTTTCCATTCTAGTTTCTCTGCTGCTGTTTCTTCCTCTAATGACTCTCCTGCTGCTCTGCTCGGCGTTTTGCTTCATGTTTCCAACCTGGATCTTTCCTGATGGTCTCCTTTGGTTCCTGCTGTTATTTTATTGCTTTAGTTATTAATTTAGTTATTATTCCTCCTGTTTGGTCTCTAAACAGTTTGTCAGAAACTGATTCCATCTGTGCTGCATGCATGCAACCAGCAGCAACGTTGGAGGTTAAAGGTCACGGTACCAACACGGCTCCTCTTCAGTCAGGAAGTCATTCAGAAGTTTATAAATCTCTTAAAGCTACAGTGTAAAAACTTCCTGACATTAAGGGTTTATTTACGTCTGCAGGAACGTTTTTCACCCACCTGGTTACAAATGTTTGGTTTCACTGATGACCTGATTTCTGGTGGACAAACTTTATATTCAGTCATTTATTGACTGTAGACTAAATCTCCAATTCATTTCTGCTTCAGATCAGTTTGTCTAGTCTGGATCCTCAATGTTTCTGTTTCTCGGCTCTGAGACTTTCTGACAGTTTAGGACTGAATTTAGATTTGGATCCTTAAATATATTTACCTTAAAGACTTTTGTCCTTTTTCTGCTGAATCTGGTTATTTTTTATTGTTTATTTCTGTTTTTGTATTTGAAACGTCACTGATTCATTTCTGACTTTATTCTTGTTCTCTGTTCTTTCTCTTATCACTGAGACTTTATTTAAATCATATCTCTTCATATCATGTTTATCATCTTTCTGTCATCCTCTGAAGAAACAGCAGAGCTAACTGCGGCTCACTGCTGCCTCCTGCTGGATCGGATCACAGGTTACACCCAGAACATCTGATTTCCCAATGCAGCTGATTCTCATCTGTGCATCATGTGTTTTATATGCTTACATATTTCTATAAGTTACTATAACTTTCTGAACATGGAGAGATTTATTGTCTGATCCACATGTTGTTTATGAGTCAGTAAGATGTTTGGTTGGAGAGAAAAAGCTGCGATTTTTCTCTGACCTTCACTGAAACTGGAATCATTTCTCACAGAGTGATTAGTTACCAAACTATTAATCACAAGTTAGAGGAGAAAACATGAAATATTCCTGACTTAAGACCCAAAACTCCAGCTTTTAAGGACAGAAGAGAGAAATAAATCAAATTTCAAACATCCAGAAGGTCAGGGTCAGACTGAAGGTCAGTCTTCACTCAGTTCAGGCTCCATGTAGTTTCATCTGATCAATAAGAGGAAAGGAGATCGAGCTTTTTCTGTTGCTGCTCCTGTTTTATGGAATAACTTACCTTTCCAGATTAGATCTGCCCACAGCCTGGACCATTTTAAATCGCTTCTTAAAACTCATTTTTACTCTTTGGCATTTAAATGATGTGTGTTCTGTTTTGTCATTGTGTTGTTGTTTTTGTGTTGTTATTTTGTGCAGCACTTTGGTGCAGTCTTGTCTGCTGTAAGGTGCTATATAAATAAATTTGACATTGACAATAAGAATCTGACTTGGTGAAGGTTTGACTGGACCTTTGTCTCATTTGGGTTTTGTCTCTGTGGGCCGTGAAGGGAACCAGAACCAGAACCAGAACCGGTTTGTAGAACAGAACCACACAACTTTATAACTTCCTGCTGTCTGTCTTCACTTTGACCATTAAATAGTTTAATGGTTCCTGCTGAACAGAAACTTGTTCTGTTCACATTCTGTAAATAACTTTAATTTTTATTATTTAAGTCTTTTAATCATCCTGAATATTTCTGTGTTGAATCTGTTGCAGTACTCGGGTTTATTGAAAAGAGAAACGTTTTCTCAGAAGAACTCATTGAACATGAGAACCGGTTCCTTCTGCTGAGATGATTGTCATTATAGATGTTAGAAAGTTCTGGACATTTACAGAAACGGCCCAGTTCCTCGTGTTGAAGCTGTTTTCTTATCGTCCTGCAGATCCGATGTTATCATGAAGCTCTAGGTTCAGACTGAGATCAGCTCAGAGGATGAATGTCAGCTGGATGCATCGATGTCTGTACCAGCAAAGCAGAACGAAGCAGGATCCTCTGAACACCTGAGACGGTTTCATCAGATTCAGGTTTCCTGCTGAAATCAATTAGTTAAACTTTGTTCCTTACAGAACAGCTCAGCCTGCAGCTGGCTGGTTTCTCCAGACAGACTGCAGTGCAGCGTGAAGGATGATCAGGACAAAGCCGAGTCTCTGGGATCCAGATGTCTGATTCTGATGAGAGTCCGACCCAAAGACCAACCTGCTGCTTCTCACAGCGAACACGAACCTTCAGACATTATAATAAACACTGGATTACATTATTGTTTTAGCACTAACTGCAGTTTGTTGGGATCTCTGGACAAAGTCTGCCCCCTGCTGGTCCACTGACTAAATTCACCTTTTAGAAAAAAACCTATTAGTTTTATAGAAATTACAGGTTTTACATTTAGATACTTTAAACCAGAACCACTAAAATTCAGTCATTACAGGTGATTTTAAAACATCTCCATTTCTACAATTCTAATAAGAGATTATTTAGCCAGAAATAGAAATGAGACGTTTTAGTTTTCCTCCAACTTCTGGGATTCAGAGCAATTAATACATTTAAATATGTATTTCATTTTGGTCAGATGATCAGCGATTAAACAACTTGATGATGGAAACTGAAGTAAAATAATATATTCAATAGAACTGACAGTAATTAGTAACTGAGAAATATTACATAAAATTCAACCCAAGTAAAAGCAGATTATATTTCATCCAGAAAGGAAGTCATTTTTTTAGTATTGTGGATGATATCAAAATATGATCATATTAACTTTAGGCTATTTAGCCCCATTTTTATGCAGTTTAGTTAATATTCACCTAATTAAATCATGAATCCAGATCCATCACACATAAAGCAGATAAATTCATAAATTCTAACTTTTCCTCCATAGTGACACAAACCACTGACTGAGGCCCCAATAACTTAGAATAAATTAAATTAAGCAACTCCAATTAAATTACATCACTTCTCCTGTCTGAACGCTCAGCGTCACAAATTCCTCCTGGTCGTATCTAAAGAAATCTGCGCTGGTTCATCAGTCAGTTGGATCTGAACCAAACTGATCAATTGATCTCTGTGAGTTTTTTACCCTGTGAGGTCCAGGCGTGCGCTTTTACCAGGATTTTCTTTGCTTTTCTTTCTTTTTCATGGTTTCGTTTCCTGAAACGGACAGATGTTACGTCTGCCACGTTCCTCCTGAGCATCACTCTTCTTCAGAGCGCAGAGCGTCACGTTTTCATGCTTTATTTGTTAAAAGCACAGAGAGAGTTGAGTTTAGTTCTTCACAGCGGTGGACCCTCGTCCTCATTGGCTAAAGCTCTAGTTCATTTCTGCTCTGTCATTTATTTCCTCAGGATAAACTGCTGGCTCCTCTGTTTAGAATATTAATTGATTAACACAACATCTCTTTAGTTTTCTCTGGTCTGTAATGGAGGCTGGAATTAAAGGCTCCATTTCTACCAAAGGTTTGGTTTTGTGAACCAGACGCTCCAAAGCGTCCGGTACCGGACGTCCAGAACTCCTCAACACGCCGTCAGCTCCGGTCAGAAAGACGCATTTAGCTCAGAGTCCATGAGATGATATTCAGAAAGGATTTTTTATTGATTGATTTTAGTTGCCTCTGTGATGAACTGTTGTAAAATCTATAATTCACACATCTATAATTAACATGCGCAGTCAAGGCTGTGAATTAAACAGGAAATATTCCATAATCATGACCTCTGACCCTTACACTGTGTTTCAGAGGGCAGTGCCACATAAACACCAGCAGCTTCAGCATCCAGCTGTGTGTCTCTGAAGTCTATAGAATGACCTCTGACCTTTAAGAACCTGGATCATCTGAAACAAAGTGAGGCCATTTTCCTTCTCTGGACTGACCTGATGGAGTACAGTGATCCCTCGCTGCAACACGGTTCACCTTTCACAGCTTCTCGGATTTTTTTGTGCAGTTTTTTTTACAGTGCATTGTGTTCTGCGTCCTGATTGGCTAAACTGTCTCTGCGCTTCTTCTCTACCTGTGTGCCAATAACGTTACAATACAGCTTGGCAAATTTTGGTAAATGTTTTTGCCCAGAAGAATAAAAGAGCAACAACTATTGATAACTTTGTTCTTCTGAAAAAACTCACCGCTACCTCAGGCTTCAGGAGAAAAAGCCAGTAGAGATCAGAGTCAGGCGGCGGCGGCGGCGGCGTCACAGTCAGAGGATCAGAGAAACACGAGTCACAATTTGTCCTGCTGTTCTTCATATTGATGGTTAAATTATTATTTTACTGTAGTTATTTGTAACAAAGTGTTATATTTGTTAAAAAATGCTTGGGCCTGAAAACAGGTTTTGTTCTTTGGTTTCAATGTAGAGTATTTAATTATGCTAATAATTTAATAACGCTAATCAGCTAATTAACTCAACACCTGCAAAGGTTTCATCATTTCCTGGTTTCTGACACCGAAAACCCAGATTACCCAAAGTTAAACCAGAACCAAACCGGATTTTCATGATCCGCTTTCTGAAATGGGGCCACGCGGCACCTGTAGAGACACTGCGCATGCGCAAACATAATCAGCTGATTTATACAAAACGAAACTATTTCACTAACAGGTATCCTTCATTCCTCGACTCCATTCTGTGGCGCAGACTTCAGCGGTCGGTCCGGTGAGTTAGAACTTTCTATCAAACTGGTTCCGACCGGAGAGGAGAGAACCGACCGAACCCTTCAATAGAACCGAACCTTCATCAGAACCTCCTGCTGTTCAGATATGGTCTCTGTAGCCAGAAGAGGCTGAAATGTGATTTAATGTCAGATATTTCACTGAGCTGCCGCCATTTGCTGCTCTGGATAGAAAGTTTTTCGTCTCCGCTCAGAAAAAACGTTTTGAAAAGTTTCCGTTGATCCTTCGACAGCTGAGTGAAGCTGACACCCCACCCACGTCAAAAAATTCAGCAAATAGTCTGAGTGGTTAGTGCTCCGTTAGTGCAGGTTTGTGCAGTTAAAACGGTCATTTGTGCAGCTTTCGTTTTTGAGATATTAAATATTATAATTTTGGCCGATGACGTCACCATCCCCCCATGTTGCTCCAAAACAAAACAAACTGGGCTACTGCTCATCATGAGATATTACATAATTTTCTTTCATACGCCAACTGACTTCCCCTAAACTGATGACTGTGTCCTGCTCTGGACATAACCACAAAGCAAGCAGTTATTAATTTCGTATGTTATTGTGTAAGTTAAATTCTGCAGATTTTCAGCTGTTGTACAATGTGTACCTTCTTTTGTTTTGAACTTCAATAAAGATTTACAACAAGAAGAAATTTGTCTCATTTCAAGAAATGTTTTTAGATAGTAATGTTTTCTCACCAATATAACTTTCTTCACAATAATTGAATCCTGTCAATACAGGACATGCGGCTGTGACCGTAATGTAACGTAATGTGTATAATTTGTATGACTGTTAAACTGTGCTTTGGTTTCGGAGGTGGTTTCAACAATTATATTCACATTGTTGACTTACTTTCTGCTGATTATGCAGCAAAAGGGTAAAAAACGACAACAACAAAAAATCCATAGCTAACATTCTAGTCCATCCATCCATCCATCCATCCATCCATCCATCCATCCATCCATCCATCTTCTTCCGCTTATCCGAGGTCGGGTCGCGGGGGTAGCAGCTTCAGAAGGGAGGCCCAGACTTCCCTCCCCAGCCACTTCTTCTAGCTCCTCCGGGGGAATCCCGAGGCGTTCCCAGGCCAGCCGAGAGACATAGTCTCTCCAGCGTGTCCTGGGTCTTCCCCGGGGCCTCCTCCCGGTGGGACGTGCCCGGAACACCTCACCAGGGAGGCGTCCAGGAGGCATCCTGACCAGATGCCTGAGCCACCTCAACTGGCTCCTCTCGATGTGAAGGAGCAGCGGCTCTACTCTGAGTCCCTCCCGGATGACTGAGCTTCTCACCCTATCTCTAAGGGAGAGCCCAGCCACCCTACGGAGAAAACCCATTTCGGCCGCTTGTATCCGCGATCTCGTTCTTTCGGTCATGACCCAAAGCTCATGACCATAGATGAGGGTGGGAACGTAGATCGACCGGTAAATCGAGAGCTTCGCTTTTTGGCTCAGCTCTCTCTTCACCACGACGGACCGGTACAGCGCCCGCTTGACAGCAGACGCTGTGCCAATCCGCCTGTCGATCTCCCGCTCCCTTCTTCCCCCATTCGTGAACAAGATCCCGAGATACTTGAACTCCTCCACTTGGGGCAGGACACCCCCCCCCCTGACCCGGAGAAGGCACTCTACCCTTTTCCGGCTCAAGACCATGGCCTCGGATTTGGAGGCACTGATCCCCATCCCGGCCGCTTCACACTCGGCTGCGAACCGCTCCAGCGAGAGCTGCAGATCACGATCTGATGAAGCCAAAAGGACCACATCGTCTGCGAAAAGCAGAGATGAGATCCTAAGGCCACCAAATCGGATCCCCTCAACACCTTGGCTGCGCCTAGAAATTCTGTCCATGAAAGTGATGAACAGAATCGGTGACAAAGGGCAGCCCTGGCGGAGTCCAACTCTCACCGGAAACGAGCCCAACTTACTGCCGGCAATGCGGACCAGACTCTGACACCGGTCAAACAGGGACCTGACAGCCCGTATCAAAGGGCCCGGTACCCCATACTCCCGGAGAACCCCCCACAGGGCTCCCCGAGGGACACGGTCGAACGCCTTCTCCAAGTCCACAAAACACATGTAGACCGGTTGGGCGAACTCCCAGAACCCTCCAGGACCCTGCCGAGGGTGTAGAGCTGGTCCAGTGTTCCACGACCAGGACGAAAACCACACTGCTCTTCCTGGATCCGAGGTTCGACTATCCGACGGACCCTCCTCTCCAGGACCCCCGAATAGACCTTGCCAGGGAGGCTTAAGAGTGTGACCCCTCTATAATTGGAGCACACCCTCCGGTCCCCCTTTTTGAACAGGGGGACCACCACCCCAGTCTGCCAGTCCAGGGGAACTGCCCCCGATGTCCATGCGACATTGCAGAGTCGCGTCAACCAACACAACCCTACAACATCCAGAGCCTTAAGGAACTCCGGGCGGATCTCATCCACCCCCGGAGCCCTGCCACCGAGGAGCTTCTTAACCACCTCGGCGACCTCGTCCCCAGAGATTGGAGAGCCCAACCCAGAGTCCCCAGGCTCCGCTTCCTCAGTGGAAGGCATGTTGGTGGGATTGAGGAGGTCTTCGAAGTACTCTGCCCACCGGCCCACAACGTCCCGAGTAGAGGTCAGCAGCACACCATCCCCACTATAAACAGTGTTGGTGCTGCACCGCTTCCCCCCCCTGAGACGCCGGATGGTGGACCAGAATCGTCTCAAAGCCGTGCGGAAGTCTTTCTCCATGGCCTCTCCAAACTCCTCCCACGCCCGAGTTTTTGCCTCAGCAACCGCCCGAGCCGCATGCCGCTTCGCCCGCCGGTACCCATCAGCTGCTTCCGGAGTCCCACAGGCCAAAAAGGCCCGATAGGACTCCTTCTTCAGCCTGACGGCATCCCTCACCGAAGGTGTCCACCAACGGGTTCGAGGGTTGCCGCCGCGACAGGCACCGACAACCTTGCGGCCACAGCTCCGATCGGCCGCCTCGACAATGGAGGCACGGAACACGGTCCACTCGGACTCCATGTCCCCCACCTCCCCCGGGACGTGTTCGAAGTTTTGCCGGAGATGGGAGTTAAAGCTCCGTCTCACAGGGGATTCCGCCAGACGTTCCCAGCAGACCCTCACAACACGTTTGGGCCTGCCAGGTCTGACCGGCTTTCGCCCCCACCACCGGAGCCAACTCACCACCAGGTAGTGGTCAGTGGACAGCTCCGCACCTCTCTTCACCCGAGTGTCCAAGACATACGGCCGCAGATCCGATGAAACGATGACAAAGTCGATCATCGAACTGCGGCCTAGGGTGTCCTGGTGCCAAGTGCACATATGGACACCCTTATGCTTGAACATGGTGTTCGTTATGGACAATCCATGGCGAGCACAGAAGTCCAGCAACAGAACACCGCTCGAGTTCAGGTCGGGCGGGCCGTTCCTCCCAACCACGCCCCTCCAGGTCTCACTGTCATTGCCCACGTGAGCGTTGAAGTCCCCCAGCAGAACAAGGGAGTCCCCAGGAGGAGCACTCTCCAGTACCCCCTCTAAGGACTCCAAAAAGGGTGGGTAATCTGAACTGTCGTTCGGCCCGTAAGCACAAACGACAGTCAGAACCCGTCCCCCCATCCGTAGGCGGAGGGATGCTACCCTCTCGTTCACCGGGGTAAACCCCAACGTACAGGCGCCGAGATTCTAGTTGCTTGAGCAAATAAAGTTTTTGCAGAGTAAAACCGGAAGTGCACTGCAGCGTCATTGGTTCAACAAAGTTCATCCAAGTAATCTGTAACAGTGTTTAGGTTTAAGTTGTAGAATCCCACTTGCTTTATATGGATCAGTGCAATGGGGAAACAGGGCCCCCTCTCTGTGTGGCTGGTTAAATGTTGCTGGCTCCTGCACTCAGTGCCAGTCTGTGAAAGCTGCACCAGAGGTGAGTTGCGTTTTTCAGCACACAGTAGAAACGTGTTAGCAACATCATTTTTATTAACTTAGACAAATAGTGTGAAATTTATTAATTACTAGATGTGTGCCTAGCACCAATTTTTGTACTTTTAGTTTAGTTAATATTATCAAACACTTCATGTGCTAAGCTAAAGGCTAACTTAACGCTCTGTTGTAGTGTGCTGAATGAAGCGGAGCCGTTGCACTGATCTGAACTCCCCATATGTTCCCATTCAGGAAATAAACTTGATAAACCAGAAACTTCTCGTCTTCATTAAAAATCTACACAACGCAGAGTCGAGGGGTTACTGGGGCCGGCCTGGTGCAGTGGAGTGAAGCAGAACCCGGTTACATTGGTGCCGTGACCCGAGCTTCTGCGATCCTGTATTCAGCGGTGCTGTCTATTTCCTGGACAGTGGTTGGAGTCACCACGTGGACTGTGGGGAAACCCCGTGGGATTTCCCTCCTTCCCACCATTTGCTGTTTTCTGTTGGAACACTGAGGTGGGATTCTGTACATCTGGTTGTAAAAAAAAAAAAAAGACAAAAACAACGAAGCAGATCTGCATCATGTCAGACTTTCCAGGTCTTGGCAGAGGGAGGGGGACAGTTAGTTTTAGCCCACTGCAGTCATTTGGCAGGGGTAGAGCAGGTTTGCTGGCAGCCCCAGTCTCATCCACACCTAGGCCTGTCTTTGCTGAGTTAAATGAGAAACCTGTTGATGGTGACTGTGATGATTCCCATCATTCTAATTCAGATACGAAATCTACCAAAGAGAGCCTTTATGCAGAGATAGCAACGCAAATTGGGGTTTCTATTGGAGAAAGCATTGCCTCTTGTATTGAGTCTCGCTTGGGCTGTGGACTGGGAAGTGTTCTTGGGTCTGCCAGTAATGTGCTGTCAGAACCTTCACTTTTGAATGCGATTGTGAAATCTGATGTTAAAGAACCTGTGTGTTTTAGAGGGGATGGTTGTGACACATGCAGTGTTCAGGAATGGGAGGAAATGATAATGACCTATTTGAAGAAAAAAGGGGTACAGACAGCTGAACAAGCTGATGAAGTGCTTAGTAAACTGGCAGGGAGGGCAAGAGAGATAGTCAGGGTGGGCATACGTAGTCAGCCATCCTTGTGTCTTAAGGAAGGCCCAGAACCTATTTTTGAGATCTTAAAACAGCACTTTAGTGACACTGCCTGTTCGAGCATGCCATTGGCTGATTTTTATGCGACATTACCTAACTTAGGTGAGACACCCTTCGATTATTGGCTCCGGCTGAACAGAGCCATGGAACTCACAGAGGACTGTCTCAAACGACAGAATAAGTCATTTGCATATCTGACAAAAGAACTGACTGCAATGTTCATTCGTCACTGCCCAGACTCAGAACTGTCTCTTATTTTCAAATGCAAGCCGTTGCAGCAGTGGACGCCTGCTGATGTGCACGAGGAGCACAGCAAAGATCAGAAGTGTGGCCCTCAGCTGAGTGCATCCAGTGCTTTAAGTTTTCAGTGACAGGATGTGCAACAGGTGACATGCAGCAGTAAATGTACCACACCATCACCGACCTCTACCTCTACTGGACTTAATGCACCGGCGCCTGCTGATCGTCTTGATCATGTGATAGCTCTGTTGGAGAGAGTTCTGGAGGGTCAGCCTCGACAAGCAAAGTCACCGGAACCAGAGGCTAGAGCACCTTTAGAGAACATCAAGACATCAGAGCCCCTTGAACTAGTCTGCATAGACTTCTGGTCGGCTGAGGACTCTGCAAACAAATCAGTGGATGTGCTTGTGGTCACCGACCATTTTACAAAGATGGCGCATGCCTTTTTATGCCCCAACCAGTCTGCCAAGGCAGTGGTGCACCAACTGTGGCATAACTATTTCTGTATCTACGGCTTTCCAACACGCTTACACTCTGATCAGGGAGCGAATTTCGAGAGTGCACTCATCTCTGAACTATTGAGTGTTGCTGGTGTCCAGAAGTCCCACATGACTCCATATCACCCGATGGGTAATGGTTCTTGTGAAAGGATGAACCGCACCTTGGGCAATATGATTCGTGCCTTACCTCCAAAAGCTAAGCAAAGATGGCCTGATGCGCTGAAAGCCCTCACCTTTGCATACAACTGCACTGTCCACGAGACAACTGGCTTTGCTCCATTTCTGTTGATGTTTGGCAGAGTACCAAGACTCCCAATTGATATAGTCTTTGGCTCTGTCATTGACCATCATGACGTCACAGATTATGACCGATATGTCCAGACACTAAGGAAAGACCTTAAGGAGGCAATGGACATTGCACAAAGAACGGCGAGCAAACAATTGCAGCGCCACACAGATCTCTACAATCGGAAGGTCTGGGGATCCCCAGTGGAGATTGGAGACCGTGTTCTTTTGGCCAACAAAAAGGGACGCGGCAAGAGAAAACTTGCTGATCGCTGGGAGAATGTTGTCTATACAGTTGTGGACAAGAATGACACCAGTCACACCTTTAAGCTGCAGAATGCGTCCACCGGGCAGGTGAAGGTTGTACATCGTAGCCTGTTAATGCCAGTGAACTTTCTGCCTATCGAGGATTCTTCGCTGCAGGATGAAGTGGATGTGTCTTCTGAATCTGGCTCGCGGGTGGCGGATAGCGATGGAGAGGCTGTGTGTGGTGTGTCTGTGGCATCTGCTGAGTACAGGACAAGAGCTTGGGTTTCTGACTTGCCATCTGAAGTGTCCAGTGAGTTGTCGTCGACTGAGGATAATGAACCAGAAGGCACGGTTGTGAAGCATCAACTGGCCTCCACCTACGTCACCTCTATTGACGCTGATGTACATGAAAATGTGACCAGTGATGAGCAACAATCTGACTTGGTCATATCATTGGATCCAGCTACATGCTCTTCTGCTTTGGAGGCAGCAACGACTGCTGAGCACGATCCGAACTGTTTGCCTTTAGTTACGGTTCCTGTCTCACCTGAAACTGTTGTGCCCACTGGAGACCATACTGTTGTTGACAGGGTGGTGGGTACTCGCACAAGATCAAGGGTGGGAAGGTTACTTAAGCCTGTTTCCAGATTGATTGAGATGATGCACCAGAAAACGAAAACAGTTTGAGTCTTGTTAGAGTGAGGAGAGAGTTTGTTTTATTGTACTTGTAATAGACAATGGTGTTTTAGAATGAACAAGGTGCTTTTGTTTTCATTTGTCTGTGTGATGGGCCGAGCAGTTAAGGAACAGCCAGGCACCGGTTCAAAGTCAAAAATAATTGTTTTATTTAACCCAAAACAAAACTTGGGTAAATAATAGAAAAAATGACAAAATTTGGGCCCATAAAAGAGGTCAAAGTAACAGACATCAACTCAGACTAACTCAAAAAACAGACCTTCCAAACAGAGACAAAAGGGGACTTAAATACTGGCTGATCAGGCCACATACAAAACACAAAGGGGAAAATACACAGAAACCTAACTGAAACTAACATAGCGAATCCCATTCCCCCCCTCTGGATGATGAGTAATGGTGTGAACCAATTTGCAGTCTCAGCTGGCTTGCTCCACCCCTTCTCCACCTCTCTGCTCTCCTAAGGATTGGGCAGCCAGCACTTAAACTCAGAAACAAAACAAAGATTAAATCAAGCAAAACACAACAATATAAACTAAAATGTGCGCACTTATTCTAGAATACAATGTGATGTGTTGTTTTCTAAACAAAACCAGTTATTCTGTAAATTAAATCCTAAACTTAAAGAAATCCAAATATAAGTGAAATGAACTTGTTGCGTGTGGTGAGAGTGAATATTACCACATTTGTGTGGCTGTAACTGCAGCCATCACAGTCTGTATCAGGATGGCGTATGGTTATAAGATGGAAAAATATGTAATCGGCATATTTTGTTTTTTTATGCTTCCCACACGTGTGATGAAGAGGTCTGGCCAACTTCTTCTTACACTGATTCTTTTGAGAATAGTCGTCTGACTGGACTTTCTTTGTAACTGTACTGCCTGGACTTTGCTGAGCAGAATTATCACATTTCAATGGCTGTGAAGATGCTATTGAAAAATTGTCTAGAATATTAATTTTGTTTTTGTTCTCTTTTTCTCTTCTGGTTGCTGTGATGTACCTGTTTTTTTTTTAGAGGGGATGTTGTTTTTGTTTGTGATGTTTGTTTATTTCAGGGTGCAAGTGGAATTCAGCAGGGGGGAATGTAACAGTGTTTAGGTTTAAGTTGTAGAATCCCACTTGCTTTATATGGATCAGTGCAATGGGGAAACAGCGCCCCCTCTCTGTGTGGCTGGTTAAATGTTGCTGGCTCCTGCACTCAGTGCCAGTCTGTGAAAGCTGCACCAGAGGTGAGTTGCGTTTTTCAGCACACAGTAGAAACGTGTTAGCAACATCATTTTTATTAACTTAGACAAATAGTGTGAAATTTATTAATTACTAGATGTGTGCCTAGCACCAATTTTTGTACTTTTAGTTTAGTTAATATTATCAAACACTTCATGTGCTAAGCTAAAGGCTAACTTAACGCTCTGTTGTAGTGTGCTGAATGAAGCGGAGCCGTTGCACTGATCTGAACTCCCCATATGTTCCCATTCAGGAAATAAACTTGATAAACCAGAAACTTCTCGTCTTCATTAAAAATCTACACAACACAGAGTCGAGGGGTTACTGGGGCCGGCCTGGTGCAGTGGAGTGAAGCAGAACCCGGTTACAAATGTATTTAATATTTAGTAAATATATTTTATATTAAAAAAATATATAAAAACAGTATATAAAAAAATTGCTTAAATAGTAGAAATGAGAAACTGGGAAAGCTAACTTAACTTTTTTTAGTTCAAGACTATTGTAATTGTGCAGCCTCTGCTAGAATGTCAATGTTTTGTGGCTTCTTCAAAATTATGTAGACCAGAATTATTATTTTGAGCAATGCTAATCAAAGTCTTTTTATTTTTTAACTAGATGCCTCAACAGCCAGCAGTGGACAGAGAGTCTCTTTTCGCAGTTCTCTGCAAGTCAAAAGAGGCTATCCTAGAAAACGGCAATAGCTGCCGCTGTCTGGACAGAGCTAAGTCAGCAGATGGGAAATAAAATGTCTGCAAAAGCCCTGTACACATTTGTAAAGCTAAACAGACAAAACATATGGTCAAGCTTGGAAATAAATGATCAAGAAAGTGATCCTGAAAGCCCCGTGGACACAGACTTTCACTCAGGCACAACTTCTTCTGGACAATTTACAGATTTTCAGCTTGAAGTTCCATTTGAAGAATGGGTTAAATTTAAACCAGAAAGAATTGAATACAATGACAGTTTTCATCATCTGGCAAAAGGGAATACACAATTTTAAAACCTGACACTTGGAGTCACATAACTAATGATCTGGTTTGGAAAAAGTTGAAAAGCACATGTACATTTGTATTGGAAAGAACAAAAGTTTATCCAACTGTCACTAGTAAGTACATTGATATCAAAGGCTTCTGTAAAGAGTGTCAAGGCCAAGTTAAAATGACGTGACAGAGAGCCAACGGTCAACAGCCCAATGCTGCTCCAGTGCTCCATCCAAGGTGCCGACATCTCCCTGCACACTGGCCAGTCCAAAAGATTCATGTCAGGAACCCTTTGTGCACAGGTTTCAAAAGAGTTGTGTGAGGGTAGGATGGAAGCAGCTGTATGTGGTCAGCAAAGGCATCAGAGTTGATGGATATTGGAGATCCCGAGCCAAGTCACCTTCCAAACCTGGCAACCTTACAAAAAGCCAAGCAGGAGAGAAAAGATTTGAAATTATGTATTGACAGGATTCAATTATTGTGAAGAAAGTTATATTGGTGAGAAAACATTACTATCTAAAAACATTTCTTGAAATGAGACAAATTTCTTCTTGTTGTAAATCTTTATTGAAGTTCAAAACAAAAGAAGGTACACATTGTACAACAGCTGAAAATCTGCAGAATTTAACTTACACAATAACATACGAAATTAATAACTGCTTGCTTTGTGGTTATGTCCAGAGCAGGACACAGTCATCAGTTTAGGGGAAGTCAGTTGGCGCATGAAAGAAAATTATGTAATATCTCATGATGAGCAGTAGCCCAGTTTGTTTTGTTTTGGAGCAACATGGGGGGATGGTGACGTCATCGGCCAAAATTATAATATTTAATATTTCAGAAACCAAAGCTGCACAAACCTGCACTAACGGAGCACTAACGAAGTAGCCTAGTTTGGTTCGTTTTGGAGCAACATGGGGGGATGGTGACGTCATCGGCCAAAATTATAATATTTAATATCTCGAAAACAAAAGCTGCACAAACGAAAATTTTAACGGCACAAACCTGCACTAACGGAGCACTAACCACTCAGACTATTTGCTGAATTTTTTGACGTGGGTGGGGTGTCAGCTTCACTCAGCTAGACATTTCCGGAGAAACAGCAGAAGAAGAATGAGGGAGATGGTTCCGGTCGGAACCAAGGTTTGGACCCGATTTAACATTCTGAGGTTTTGTTTGAATAAATCACATAGTTTCATGATTCCACGTTATTATTCTGTTAATGAAATCAATAATTAATATCGTAGCTCTGATTGAGTCCAGCTGGTTCGGATGGGTCCAGCTGTTCTCTGCTGAAACCCGGAACATTTGAAACTTTACCAACTCAAATTAACGTCAGACTAAGACGTCTTAAAATAAATAAAATAAAAATCTAAATGACTAAAATATATTTTCTGTCTTCAGTGCAAGAAGAAATTATAATATTATATAAACTGTTTATTAAAACTAACAGGATTTAAATGATTTTTCTAAGATAAAAGTGAAAATGAACTCAGTTTATTTTATTAAAGTTCATCTGTGGAGAGTTTAGACCTAAAACAACAATTTATTTATCTGTTAAACTATGAAACATGAGAGACATGGAGGGGAAAGAAAATGATTTATTCCAGTTATTAGAGGAAATAAAACTTTATTCCTGGCGGCCATCTTGGATTCTGACCTTGTTTGTTTGATCCAAAGTCCAGATTCTGGTTCTGAATTTATAAATCAGTTTCATCAGTGAGGATAATAACCATCCTCAGCTGTGACAGAAATCAAGTTTAATCTCAGCTAATTCATGATTTAGTGAATATTTAATATTATATAATATTTAATATAAATAATATTTATGGAACAAAAGGATCAAAAATGAATCATTTTTCTGTAATAAATGATTTAATAACAAGATTCTGTCCATGAACAAAAACTGAAACTATCAAACCAAAACCTGATTTAAATCTAATGATGATTTATGTTCAACCAGTTTTCCTTTAGTTCAGGTTCTGGTCCCGGTTCGGTCCAGGACTCATTAAGCCTGATGAACTTTGACCCCCATTTAAAGCAAAGCTCCTCTGATGTTTCCTGTTCTGATATTATATTTAATATAACAGTTAAACTATCAGGTTGTAGAAAACGACTGTAAACCTGATGAACTTCAGCTGTGGTACCAGTTTAAGTCTCGGTACCAGTTTAAGTCTCGGTACCGATTTAAATCTTGGTACCGGTTTAAATCTCGGTACCGGTCTAAATCTTGGTACCGATTTAAATCTTGGTACCGATTTAAATCTTGGTACCGGTTTAAATCTTGGTACCGATTTAAATCTTGGTACCGGTTTAAATCCCGGTACCGGTTCCGTCCAGCATGACGGAGCAGCTGGTTCCAGTTCTGGGAGGAGGTCAGTGATCAACACGCCGTCGCTGCAGCAGGAAGCTACGACTTGGTGCTGCAGCTGGACAGGATCACCGTTTACTACAACCAGGCGTCCTGGAAGTTCTGCAGAACCGGGCCGGGTTCTGCAGAATAAATGACATTTATTACTGGAAATGTAAAAAATATCAAACTGTCCATGTTGTAAAATATATCATCACTAACAATAAACACCAAAAACTGAAAACATTTTAAAATATCTAAACGTTACAAACTTCATGCTTTTATAAATCTACCAAAGATTAAATAGTTTAGATTCAAATTTAAAAGATTTGAAATATTAAACAAAAACTATTAAATATTTTCTTCCATCCTTGGATCAGTTTAAAGAACCAGATTATAAATCAAACAGGATTTTAATCTGATATTTGATAATATTCTCCTCCAGCAGGAATCAGATTTAAACCTGTTGGACCGGATCAACTGGATCAACTGGATCCTGGAGATAAATCATCTCTAGTTCATCACTGATCACATTTAAAGAAAAAACTGACTTTATTTTATTATATTAATTTTTATCTCAGGTTCTGTTAAAACTGGAGGTTAAATAAAGTTTTTTGCTCTGAGAGAAACTTTGGAAAAGAAACTGATGTGATATTAAAGTTTAATCTGCTCCAGTTATTCAGGAAAATCAATTTAAATAAAACAGTTTTTGTTTTAATCTCTGCTGTGATTCAACAACCAGCCACCAGGAGGCGCTGCAACACAAGTTTCTCCTCTCAGGTTGGAAAAAGGTTCAAATCAGGTCCAGATGCAATAATTTAGAAAATCAGCAGGAATTTTATTTATTACAGTTTTATAACCGTCACACAGTGTTTACATTTAAAGTTTAATTTCTGCTGATTCTGGTTAAAACTGTAAAAAATACCAAATTAGATCTGAATTAAAAAGTGATTTTAAAGATGTTTAAATGTTTGTGATGTGAATAAAATACGTCTGAAGAAGAAGAAGAGACACCAGAACAGAACCAGCTGGAGGTTTTATTAAATCCACCGGGCTTCACTAGAACCTCATCAGAACCTCAGATTCATGCAGGAGGAGCCTGGACCCGGTTCTGAACCTGGACTCAGTTCTGAACCTGGACCTGGTTCTGAGAACAGACCCGGATCTGAACCTGGACTCGGTTCTGAACCTGGACCCGGTTCTGAACCCGGACCCGGTTCTGAGAACAGACCCGGATCTGAACCTGGACCCGGTTCTGAACCTGGACTCAGTTCTGAACCTGGACCTGGTTCTGAGAACAGACCCGGTTCTGAGCCCAGATCCTGAACAGAACATGGAGATCATGTTCTATATGACACATTTCTGGACTAAAATCCTTTGTATTCAAAAGGATTTAAATCTTTTTGTTTTATTATTTATTTGTTATTTTCTATTTTTTGGTTCCATATTAACATAAATAAACATGAAGTCAATAAATCTGTTTAATGTTTGAGCTGAAATCCTGAAGCCGCTGAAGTCAGGAGGTTCTGGTCCAGTCGGTTCCTCTGCAGCTTAACGAGCTCAGATAATTGGCTGCAGTGAGGAAGAGGAAGTTTCTCCTTCATCTCTCCGTCCTCCTCTTCCTCTGGAGACGAGAAAAGATTCAGAGCTTCTGGTTGAAACTCAGACAGAGAAGCTTAAAGGAAAAACTGCCTTCATATAAAACCCTGAAGGGTTTCCTGGATCCCCTCCGATCTTTAAAATGATCATTAAATGATCTCTAAAATGATTTTCTGTCATTTGATCGGATTCCCTCCGATCATTAAAATTATTTTCTCTGAGCTCTTCTGGATCCTAAAAGTCATTTTGTTCCTGTTTCCTGATTCAGACCCATAAAAACCCAAAGATCAGTTTGACAACAGATTTTATTGAATCCAGAAATAAAAACTGAGACTTTCTGGTTCTGGACGGTTTCCCGTCCAGAACCAGAACTGGAGTAAATGTTTGCTGAGGAACTGAACTGATCCGGTTTCCACCTTCAGACTGGAGGATCGGCTCCATCATGAGCTGCTGGGGGGATCCATTCTGCTCTGGACCGATCCGGTTCTGGTTCAGACACTGGGACCGGGTCAGGACCGGATCAGGACCGGCTCCTGACACCCGGACCGGATCCTGACCCCAGGACCGGATCAGGACTGGTTCCTGACACCAGGACCGGGTCCAACTGTAACTGAGCTGCAGCCAGAAAGTCTCTGAATAAACTCAGATTTAGTTTAAAGTGAGCAGGAAGTGCAGCGGCGCCATCTACAGTTTCCCATCCTGTCCTGATCTGCAGAGAAATCCTGAAACGATTCATTTTGTTGAAATAATCATCAACTAATTCAGTAATCGATTAATCACTAATTGGATTATTGGGACTAATAAACAACATTTTCTAAAATAACATCAGAGCTTGAAGCCAAAACTGCAAAATAAATATTTTAGATAAAAGAAACTTTTTTTCCACCTGGTTCACATTTTGTGAAGAAAATTGGTTCATTTTTCATGAAATGATGAATTAAATGATAACAGATCAGCTTCGCTCCAACACAAACGTTTCACATGGAAACTTTTGGTTTTTAGTTGATTCATGTTTTGCTGCAAAAGATCAAATGTTCAGTAAACTGAAGCTGTTATTAATGTTTGGTAATGAAATGTTTAAAAATGAACTGAATTATTGTTTCTATGATCAGAGTCTCTGGTGTTCCTCCAGGTTCTGTTCTGGTTCCTCTGCTGTTTTAATCTGCAGCATAAGAACAGAAACAACCAAATATTTAGATTATTAGTTCAGGAACAGCAGCTGGTTTAGTTTGTTTCTCTGTCAGATGTTTATTTATTGTTTTTGATCATTTTGCTGCCTCCATTTTTAATTTCAGCATTTAAATGTGAAACATCCCATAATATTCCTGCTCGGTTTCTCTGATTTCCACAGAGAAATAAAACTAAAGCTGTTAATGATTCTTTCTTCTTCTTGCTTCTCAGTTGTAGTTTTTCTGCCCCCTGCTGGTTAAAACCATTAATTCAGTTTCAACCTGATTAATTTTTCTCATCAATTAAAATCATTTTTCAGCCTGAAGGAATCAAACAGGAACCAGTGGATGGTCACACAGCTTTACTGGGATTTCAACCAACACACCCCTATTAGTGTGTGTGTGTGTGTGTGTGTGTGTGTGTGTGTGTGTGTGTGTGTGTGTGTGTGTGTGTGTGTGTGTGTGTGTGTGTGCGTGTGTGTGTGTGTGTGTGTGTGTGTGTGTGGGACAGAGACAGATGATTGGAGAGCTTTTAATTTGGTGAGACCTGCTGCCATGGTAACGGGGTTTTAACGCGGAGCTGGAAACTTCCTGCAGGAGAAACGGAACCTGCAGATCTTTAGTTTCTGTAAGAAGCAACAGAGGCAGGAATGAGGCTGCAGGAACAAGCCTGAGCGACACACACACACACACACACACACACACACACACACACACACACACACACACACACACACACACACACACACACACACACACTCTGCTCCCCAGAGAGGAGCGTCAGAGGAGGAGGAGGAGCAGGAGCTGCTGGATCCGCCTGCCAGTCCAGATTCAGGGTTTATTTCTCCTCGCCGCGTCCAGCTGGTTCTGATCCGGTTCTCCCGGGACCATCTCAGTCTGTCCGGCGGCTCCAGCTGCCGCGGTTCGGACAGCCGGGTCGGGTTCCTCCGGGTCAGAGGGGAGATGAGAATCATTTATTAGCTGCAGCGTCAGGAAGGAGCTTTAGGAAGTTTGGTTAGGAAACCCTGATCCCGTCCGCAGAGACGAACCGAACCGAACCGAACCTCCAGGATGCTGTCAGGGAATCCCGGGACTTAATTCCTGATCCACGGATCCGGATCTTCTGTGAGGAACGAGATTATTTCAGTTTTTGTTCTGGAATCAGGAGGAAGTTTGATCTGCATCTCCTGAACTGTGAGGAGGAAATCTGGAGTTTCCGTCCAGATCCAACAGAACCGTCAAGAGTTCGGTTTCCTGACTTGATTGGATCATTTAGGAGTAAAAAGGAAAACATCAGATTTACCTGCCAGGTACTGAAGGTAAGATGCTGCCAGATTAAACTTCCTGCAGATGAAAACATGAACAGAAGATTCCAGATTTAGGTTTTTATAATTCTTCAGAGGTTAAAGTTCATAAAGAACTGAAGTTTGATTCTATCAGGTTTTCTACTGGACCTTCTGGACCTGCAGCGGTTCTGAAGAACCTTCGACCAGAAAAATGAAATCAGACAGAAAAACTTCAACTGAACATAAAGTGAATAAAAAACTGATGCAGAACAAGAAAAGAATAAAAATAAAAAATTAAAGTCAGAAAATCAATAAATGTTTTCAGGCTCTGATCAGTTTTTTATAATAAATAATAAAAACTGAGCAAACAAACAGAATAAAACATTTTTATTCATCTGTTTCTATTTTAGTTATTTCTGCTGTCAGATTAAAGTTGGCATTAATTTAATATTAAAACATTAAAGAATTTCAGTAAAAAATTAATCAGTAAAAATATATTTAAAGATCAAAACATGAAGAAATGAATAAAAACAATAAAATATCCAGATTCAGGAAAAGGTTTGATTTTTGATATCAGTGAAATGGATTTAAATTCATTAACAGAATATTAATTACATAAACTGAAAACTTTGTCAGATTTCATTTCTGTCCAATAATTAATTTTTCTGTTTTTCTTTGTTTTTAGATTCATAAACTTTTTCTTCATCTTGTTTTCGTTTCTTTTCTCCTGAAGCCGATAAAATGTTCGACTTAAAAAATAAAAGTTTAAACTAGTTTCTAAGTTTCTCAGTGAAGAAAATTTTAAAAAGAACCAGAAATTAAAAATTACTGGATGGAAAGAAATAAATTAACGAGGAATAATTTTATTTCATTAATAATTTTATTTAAAAAGTAACAAAAAAACAAATATGTAAAAAATTTCTGGATTATTTGATTTGGTTTCTGCAGATCAAAGCTGCAGCTGTCGGGTTTCCATCCCGTCTTCAACAGAACCAGTTTGGACCATTTAGGAACCAGACGAAGTTCTGCTGGTTTCATTTTCCTGTTCGGCGTTAAATCGGATCGTCTGGAAGGAAACTGAAGGTTTCCTGCTGTTTCCTGACCCAGTTTAAGGTTCGGATTCTGCAGCAGCTTCAGGAAAACATGAAGGTCAAAAACCAGGTCAGGATCCAGAAACAGCTTCAGAAAAACTGGGAGTTTGATTCACTTTGGAGGAAATGAACCTGCTGCAAACTTTAAAGGTTGAATTTAAACTGAAAAACAAACCAGAAGAACCAAAACTAAGAAATGATCTAAAGTTAATGTTTAGTCAGAGGAAATAATTCGTCTCTTTCTGTCCTTGTAGATCCTCCCTCTGAAGAAAAGATCCAGGATTTTCTCCGTTTCCTTCTTTTTGTCTTTAGTGTCGTTTTTATTGTGGAAAGTTTTTTAACTTCACATGAACTGTGACGAACGCCAAGCTGAGGATTCTTAGAAAACCTGACGGCATCACAGAGCTGCAGGTTTCCAGAAACAACTTTCTGATACAAACCAGAAGAATCTGGAAATGAAACCGATTCATTTCTGCAGGAAAAACTTCAGGTTCCTGCTGGACGATGGACAGGTCAGCCAGTTTCCACCAAACAGGGTTTTCTCCGTTTTCTCGGGTTTATTTTACAATAAAGCTGAAATATTTTATTCAAATTAAAAGCAGAAGAAACAAAAACAAACAAGAATTTCTGGACATGGAGGATTTTCTTCACTTTAGCAACAAAAACATCATAAAAACCAGATAAAAAATGGAGAATTAAAATCCAACGATACGCAGATGACAACGTTATTTATGTCAAAGCTCAGAAAACTTAATCTGAGTTTGTTAATTTGAGCTCATCCAGTTTAATAAGGGATTATAATTTCCTCTGAAGTTGGACGAGAGTTTGGTTTGTTTCCTCTGGTTGCCATGGTGCCTGGAGCGCCGGGCGGCGGTGCAGGCAGCGGCGGGCGCGGCGCCGGCGGACGCTGCCTGCTGCGCTGGCTGGGCCTGCGGCTCTGGTCCCGCCGGGGAACGCTGCTCTTCGCTCTGCTCTGGTTCGGATCCTGGCTCTTCCTCAACGGCCTGGTTCTGGTCCACCGGACCATCCTGTCCGACTTCTGCACCGACGACAAGAGCAAGAGGATCCTGCAGCGTCTGGTGAGTAAATGAACGTTTGAAACTTTGCTGTAATCTGAGTTTTTAATCTGAGGATCTGGTTCTGATTGGAGGATTATTCAGGTTTTCATTCACTGGTTGATCTTTGATATTTTCTGTCCAGATTAATTTTTACTGTCTGTTTCTGCTGGTTATGAACAAAATATTTGATATTTCAATGCAGCGAGTTTCCATTTGCTGCAGAGCAGATGGTTTCATACTGACTGGTCCCAGTGAGTTTAACTGGTTCTGATGATTCAGCTGCAGGTTTTCTACTTTTAGATGAACTGTTGACGGTTTTAATGTTTCAGGCTTTATGACGTTTTATGGATTAGAACCAAATGATCAGGACAGGCTGTAAAATGAAACTGGTTTTCTGGAACAAATTGATCTGAGAATAAAATCTTTAATTTATGATCAGATTTTCTTTCCTCTGTGAACCGAAGCATCTGATTGGATTCATGATTTAATAGTTTATCGGATTATTTGGGTTCATATTTCAGCCTCATCTATTGATGAGAAATCTGTAGAAATGTAGGAATCAGAAATCTGCAGTGAATGAGGCTGTTTCCTGTTTCCTGTTTTCTGTTTCCTGTTTGCTGTTTCCTGTTTGCTGTTTGCTGTTTCCTGTTTGCAGTTTCCTGTTTCCTGTTTCCGGTTTGCTGTTTCCTGTTTCCTGTTTTCTGTTTCCTGTTTGCTGTTTCCTGTTTCCTGTTTTCTGTTTCCGGTTTGCTGTTTCCTGTTTCCTGTTTCCTGTTTTCTGTTTCCGGTTTGCTGTTTCCTGTTTCCTGTTTCCTGTTTTCTGTTTCCTGTTTGCTGTTTCCTGTTTTCTGTTTGCTGTTTCCTGGTTCCTGTTGTGATGAGTCGGTTTGGATCAGAACCGGGTCGCTCCCGTCCCTCTGATGGTAAACATTTGACCTCCTTGTGTGTTATCTGCCGGGCCGTCGGCCTGCGCTCTCGGTTGCCGCGGTAACCAGCTGCTGCATCAGAGCCGTTTTCTGATCTGCATTTTAATTTTCTTTTCTTCCTCCTTGTTCCATCTGCTCCTCGTTCGTCTTCAGGTTCGGGTCGATTTTCCTCCTTCCTGCTGGTTTTTCATTTTCTAAAATGTTTCTTTAATCTCCTCTTGACGTTTATCCTGATCTGTTCCTGGATTTTCATCTCGTTAGTTTTTTATTTAATTCCTCTCAGATTCTTCAGGTGGCAGAAAAAAATCACAGGATGATGAAAATCTGCAGAACAAACAGTTTGGTTCACATTCTCCTCCTGAATCGATGTTTCCATTATAAAGCCAAAAAACTTCCCATGATGCTTTGCTTCTTCATCCTCCACCAGCTTTTAGTTAAAGTTTTAACTGGCAGGATGGAGAGACACCAAACCAATATGAATTATTGGTTTGGTGAAAATTAACCAAATATTTCTGTAATAAGGTCAAAGGTCAGACCAGCAGTGAAGCACAGTGGTGGAGGGATGATGATCTGGGCTTCATCTGGAGAAACAAGACCTGAGTGAAGCATGACTTCCTCAGGAAGTCCTACGTTTCCTCCGTCCATCACTTCCTGTTTCCTCCGTCCATCACTTCCTGTTTCCTCCGTCCATCACTTCCTGTTTCCTCCGTCCATCACTTCCTGTTTCCTCTGTTGGTTTTATGGTTCTCAGCCTGTGTAGTTTTTGGTTCGGCCCGTTTTGTGCTGTGAGGTTTCTTGTTTCTCCTCAGAACCTCAGTTCTGATCCAGGTCAGCAGCAGCGGTTCTGATCCGGGTCAGCAGCAGCGGTTCTGATCCGGGTCAGCAGCAGCGGTTCTGGTTTCCACCGGGCCTCATGTTGCCTCAGTGACTCAGAGTTCTGCTGGTTGTCAGCTTAGAGACCGGATCGGTTCTGGCTTGTCTCGGCTGCTGGTTTTGTTCAGACCTGAAGAATCGTCCCTTCTTGTCTCGGTTCTGTCAGCCGGAGATTAACGGGTCGACTGATGGATGTTTGAAAACTTTCGTTTGTTTCCTTTTGCATAAAAGTAACAAGTTAGTCTGGAAAAAAGCTTCAGGCGGAAACCTGAGAGAAACGGATCAGAACCACAGAAACACTGAAAGAAACTGATTTATAGCACCGGGCCCAACCAGAACCAGAACCAGAACCAGGTTCTGTGGAAGCCCGGCTCCTCCTGTTTGGGTTTCTGAGGTTTTTATCTCAGATTCTTTGTGCATCAAACTAGAAATTCAGTTTTTCTCCTGAAAGTAAAATGGAAACCATGACAACAAGTTTATCATAAAAACCATTTCAGCATAAAAGTTTGTTTTGGTGTAATTATTGTTTGAGCATAACTTCCATTTTAGCATAAATTCAGTTTTAAAAACAGCAGATTATCTGAGATTATCTGGTGGTTTATCAGATTCATCCTGGTTATGAAGCTGAAGCTGAGTTTCCTGTCGGGTCTCTGGTTCCGTTTAGCCTCAGTGGCTAGTTAAAGCATGGAGAGGAAGAGGATGATGATGAAGATGACGTTCTGCTGTCAGGCTGAGAACCTGAATGTTGAATCTGATCTGATTTAGAAGCAGATCAGATGAAACAGCTGCAGCTTCCTGAACTTTAGGTTTCATATCTGCAGCATTTCACAGAAATGTGATCAGAGAGATAAGTGGAAAAACCTGAGAGCCGTTTGGGTTTTTGGTTCTGATGATGATGATGAATGTTTGGAAAGACGTCAGTGAAACCATCAGCAACCTGAAACGGTTCAAACTGCAGCTTCGCCATGGAAACGGAGCCAAACAACGAGAAGAAACAGCAGGAGGAACCAGGAAACCGGATCAGAATCAGACCGGATCGGAATCAAACCGGATCAGGATCAAGAGATCCGTTCAGATTCGTTCCTCCAGAGGATCCTGCCAACATTCTGCTAGATCACAGCAGTCAAACTCCAGTCGCTGTCCTGCAGGTTTTAGATGAGCCTCAGGTACAAAACTCTGGAACCAAACGGTTTCATTTCCTCCTGCTGGTGTGGACCGGTTCTCCAGAACCTTCATGGCCTCCTGCTGGTGTGGACCGGTTCTCCAGAACCTTAATGGCCTCATTATTCTGTTCAGGTGCTGCAGGAAACCGGGCCTCCAGGACTGGAGGAAGAAAAATCTGTTTTATTTCCTTCATTCAAACATTTGATCTCTTTGGAAACGTCACAGAACCAACATGTTTCCTGTTTAACGGTTCGGTTCTGGAGGATCCTGGTCCAGAATCTCCTCAGTCTGGATCCTCCAAACTGATCTCAGGTCTGAACGGATAAAGAGTCGATCCACTGGAGCTAACTGGTCCTTACCGACCCAAACTATTTAATTTTTAAAAGAGGCCTTTATTTGATAGTTAATTGACAGTAATGAGAGGAAAGACATGAAGCAAATATCGCCGGGTCGGGAATCGAACCTGCGACGGCCGCGTCCAGGACTGGGTCGCGCTAACCACTGCACCACCACGCCCCACCCCCAACAGTTTTAATAATGATCACTTTTAATATTGTTTCAAAGTTAAACGTCCGTTCGTTTAGCACTACATTACCCATGATGCAAGTGCAAGTTGTTCTCTGTGGCATAAAAACAACATCCACCATCAATCCTCCCTTAATCCTGTGTGAATGAAACCTGAGAGCGTTTTTATTTTGTAAGTTTACATTTTCATGTCTGATATTTGTGTTTATGTCAGTTATTATCCCAGGAGGTGAAATGATCCTCATGTTTCTCTGAATATCGATAATGCAAGAGTTTATTTATAATAACTCCTGTTCTATTTTATACTTGCCAGATATATTGTCATTATATTAGTATATGAGGAAATTTACCATTAATTCATATTTTCTGACAGTTTTTATCTTTTCTATGTTTATTGCATTTGACCGATAATCCATGTGTGCTGTTATGGTGCCTCCAGTGGATTTCTGTGGTACTACAGGCCATTTTCATCCTGTCTATGTGTTGCTGTTTTTGGCTATTAATATGCATCTTTATAGATTCTTCTGTTTCAGATAACCACACACACACACACACACACACACACACACACACACACACACACACACACACACACACACACACACACACACACACACACACACACACACACACACACACACACACATATACATACAAAACCAAATATCAGTACCCCGTTATTATCTATGTTCCTGCTATTATTCCACCAATAAACCAGAATTGATCTTTGATTCTATTGATGAGAAATCTGAAATGAACTCATGTTAGAATCACACACAGTCTTCTGCATTTAAAATCTGATGTTAATGAGTCAACTTCTAGAAATGTAGATCTGGTCTGGATGAGTGAATCATAAAATCATCCTGTTATAACTTCAGCTCTCAGTTAGTAGATGAAATAAATAAAAACAACAAATAATGTTCAGATGTTTGTCATAAACTCATAAATGCTTCCTGGAAACTTCATGGTTTCATAAATTTCTATTTTTTTCTGGTTCGTCTGAACAAAGAAGTTTAAAATGTTTTAGGAGATGAAATTTTTCTGAAGCCGATCCGGTGAATCCGTCTCATATGGTCTGTCGTTGTTTGTTTCTGTTTCCGTTTCAGGACGATTGTTTTGGTACTTTTGGTACTTTTGGTACTTTTGGTATTTTTGGTATTTTTTGGTATTTTGGGTATTTTTTGGTATTTTTGGTATATTTTGGTATTTTTGGTATATTTTGGTATTTTTGGTGTTTTTGGCATTTTTTGGTATTTTTTAGTATGTTTTGGTATTTTTGGTATATTTTGGTATTTTTGGTATATTTTGGTATATTTTGGTATTTTTGGTATTTTTGGTATTTTTGGCATTTTTTAGTATGTTTTGGTATTTTTGGTATATTTTGGTATTTTTGGTATATTTTGGTATTTTTGGTGTTTTTGGCATTTTTTGGTATTTTTTAGTATGTTTTGGTATTTTTGGTATTTTTTGGTATTTTTGGTATATTTTGGTATTTTTGGTATATTTTGGTATTTTTGGTATATTTTGGTATTTTTGGTGTTTTTGGCATTTTTTGGTATTTTTTAGTATGTTTTCGTATTTTTTGGTATTTTTGGCATTTTTTAGTGTGTTTTGGTATTTTTGGTATGTTTTGGTATTTTTGGTATATTTTGGTATTTTTGGTATTTTTGGTATTTTTTGGTATTTTTTAGTATTTTGGTATTTTTGGTATATTTTGGTATTTTTGGTATATTTTGGTATTTTTGGTATTTTTGGTATTTTTTGGTATTTTTTAGTATGTTTTGGTATTTTTGGTATTTTTTGGTATTTTTGGTATATTTTGGTATTTTTGGTATATTTTGGTATTTTTGGTATATTTTGGTATTTTTGGTGTTTTTGGCATTTTTTGGTATTTTTTAGTATGTTTTGGTATTTTTTGGTATTTTTGGCATTTTTTAGTATGTTTTGGTATTTTTGGTATGTTTTGGTATTTTTGGTATATTTTGGTATTTTTGGTATTTTTGGTATTTTTTGGTATTTTTTAGTATTTTTGGTATTTTTGGTATATTTTGGTATTTTTGGTATATTTTGGTATTTTTGGTATTTTTGGTATTTTTTGGTATTTTTTAGTATGTTTTGGTATTTTTGGTATATTTTGGTATTTTTGGTATATTTTGGTATTTTTGGTATATTTTGGTATTTTTGGTGTTTTTGGCATTTTTTGGTATGTTTTGATGTTTTTGGTATATTTTGGTATTTTTGGTGTTTTTGGCATTTTTTGGTATTTTTTAGTATGTTTTGGTATTTTTTGGTATTTTTGGCATTTTTTAGTATGTGTTGGTATTTTTAGTATGTTTTGGTATTTTTAGTATGTTTTGGTGATTTTTAGTATGTTTTGGTATTTTTCGTATTATTTGGTATTTTTTAGTATGTTTTGGTATTTTTTGGTATTTTTGGTATTTTTCGTATTATTTGGTAGTTTTTGTATTTTTTTGGTATTTTTGGCATTTTTTGGTATTTTTGGCATTTTTTAGTATGTTTTGGTATTTTTAGTATGTTTTGGTATTTTTGGTATATTTTGGTATTTTTGGTATATTTTGGTATTTTTGGTGTTTTTGGCATTTTTTGGTATGTTTTGATGTTTTTGGTATATTTTGGTATTTTTGGTGTTTTTGGCATTTTTTGGTATTTTTTAGTATGTTTTGGTATTTTTGGTATATTTTGGTATTTTTGGTATATTTTGGTATTTTTGGTATATTTTGGTATTTTTGGTGTTTTTGGCATTTTTTGGTATTTTTTAGTATGTTTTGGAATTTTTGGTATTTTTTGGTATTTTTGGTATATTTTGGTATTTTTGGTATGTTTTGGTATTTTTGGTATATTTTGGTATATTTTGGTATTTTTGGTGTTTTTGGCATTTTTTGGTATTTTTTAGTATGTTTTGGTATTTTTGGTATTTTTTGGTATTTTTGGTATATTTTGGTATTTTTGGTATATTTTGGTATTTTTGGTATATTTTGGTATTTTTGGTGTTTTTGGCATTTTTTGGTATTTTTTAGTATGTTTTGGTATTTTTTGGTATTTTTGGCATTTTTTAGTATGTTTTGGTATTTTTGGTATGTTTTGGTATTTTTGGTATATTTTGGTATTTTTGGCATTTTTTAGTATGTTTTGGTATTTTTGGTATGTTTTGGTATTTTTGGTATATTTTGGTATTTTTGGTATTTTTGGTATTTTTGGTATTTTTGGTATTTTTTAGTATTTTTGGTATTTTGGTATATTTGGTATTTTTGGTATATTTTGGTATTTTTGGTATTTTTGGTATTTTTTGGTATTTTTTAGTATGTTTTGGTATTTTTGGTATTTTTTGGTATTTTTGGTATATTTTGGTATTTTTGGTATATTTTGGTATTTTGGTATATTTTGGTATTTTTGGTTTGTTTTTTGGCATTTTTTGGTATTTTTTAGTATGTTTTGGTATTTTTTGGTATTTTTGGCATTTTTAGTATGTTTTGGTATTTTTGGTATGTTTTGGTATTTTGGTATATTTTGGTATTTTTGGTATTTTTGGTATTTTTTGGTATTTTTTAGTATTTTTGGTATTTTGGTATATTTTGGTAATTTTTGGTATATTTTGGTATTTTTGGTATTTTTGGTATTTTTTGGTATTTTTTAGTATGTTTTGGTATTTTTGGTATATTTTGGTATTTTTGGTGTATATTTTGGTATTTTTGGTATATTATTTGGTATTTTTGGTGTTTTTGGCATTTTTTGGTATGTTTTGATGTTTTTGGTATATTTTGGTATTTTTGGTTGTTTTTGGCATTTTTTTGGTATTTTTTAGTATGTTTTGGTATTTTTTGGTATTTTTGGCATTTTTTAGTATGTGTTGGTATTTTTAGTATGTTTTGGTATTTTTAGTATGTTTTGGTGATTTTTAGTATGTTTTGGTATTTTTCGTATTATTTGGTATTTTTTAGTATGTTTTGGTATTTTTTGGTATTTTTGGTATTTTTCGTATTATTTGGTAGTTTTTGTATTTTTTTGGTATTTTTGGCATTTTTTGGTATTTTTGGCATTTTTTAGTATGTTTTGGTATTTTTAGTATGTTTTGGTATTTTTGGTATATTTTGGTATTTTTGGTATATTTTGGTATTTTTGGTGTTTTTGGCATTTTTTGGTATGTTTTGATGTTTTTGTATATTTTGGTATTTTTGGTGTTTTTGGCATTTTTTGGTATTTTTTAGTATGTTTTGGTATTTTTGGTATATTTTGGTATTTTTGGTATATTTTGGTATTTTTGGTATATTTTGGTATTTTTGGTGTTTTTGGCATTTTTTGGTATTTTTTAGTATGTTTTGGAATTTTTGGTATTTTTTGGTATTTTTGGTATATTTTGGTATTTTTGGTATGTTTTGGTATTTTTGGTATATTTTGGTATATTTTGGTATTTTTGGTGTTTTTGGCATTTTTTGGTATGTTTTGATGTTTTTGGTATATTTTGGTATTTTTGGTGTTTTTGGCATTTTTTGGTATTTTTTAGTATGTTTTGGTATTTTTGGTATATTTTGGTATTTTTGGTATATTTTGGTATTTTTGGTATATTTTGGTATTTTTTGGTATTTTTGGCATTTTTTAGTATGTTTTGGTATTTTTGGTATGTTTTGGTATTTTTGGTATATTTTGGTATTTTTGGTATTTTTGGTATTTTTTGGTATTTTTTAGTATTTTTGGTATTTTTGGTATATTTTGGTATTTTTGGTATATTTTGGTATTTTGGTATTTTTGGTATTTTTTGGTATTTTTTAGTATGTTTTGGTATTTTTGGTTATTTGGTATTTTGGTATATTTTGGTATTTTTGGTATATTTTGGTATTTTTGGTGTTTTGGCATTTTTTGGTGTTTTGATGTTTTTGGTATATTTTATTTTTTTTGGTTTTTTGGCATTTTTTGGTATTTTTTAGTAGTTTTGGTATTTTTGGTATTTTTGGCATTTTTTAGTATGTGTTGGTATTTTTAGTATGTTTTGGTATTTTAGTATGTTTTGGTGATTTTTAGTATTTTTGGTATTTTTCGTATTATTTGGTTTTTTAGTATGTTTGGTATTTTTGGTATTTTGGTATTTTTCGTATTATTTGGTAGTTTTTGTATTTTTTTGGTATTTTTGGCTTTTTTGGTATTTTTGGCATTTTTTAGTATGTTTTGGTATTTTTAGTATGTTTTGGTATTTTTGGTATATTTTGGTATTTTTGGTATATTTTGGTATTTTTGGTGTTTTTGGCATTTTTTGGTATGTTTTGATGTTTTTGGTATATTTTGGTATTTTTGGTGTTTTTGGCATTTTTTGGTATTTTTTAGTATGTTTTGGTATTTTTGGTATATTTTGGTATTTTTGGTATATTTTGGTATTTTTGGTATATTTTGGTATTTTTGGTGTTTTTGGCATTTTTTGGTATTTTTTAGTATGTTTTGGAATTTTTGGTATTTTTGGTATTTTTGGTATATTTTGGTATTTTTGGTATGTTTTGGTATTTTTGGTATATTTTGGTATATTTTGGTATTTTTGGTGTTTTTGGCATTTTTTGGTATTTTTTAGTATGTTTTGGTATTTTTGGTATTTTTTGGTATTTTTGGTATATTTTGGTATTTTTGGTATATTTTGGTATTTTTGGTATATTTTGGTATTTTTGGTGTTTTTGGCATTTTTTGGTATTTTTTAGTATGTTTGGTATTTTTGGTATTTTTGGCATTTTTTAGTATGTTTTGGTATTTTTGGTATGTTTTGGTATTTTGGTATATTTTGGTATTTTGGTATTTTTGGTATTTTTTGGTATTTTTTAGTATTTTTGGTATTTTTGGTATATTTTGGTATTTTTGGTATATTTTGGTATTTTTGGTATTTTTGTATTTTTTGGTATTTTTTAGTATGTTTTGGTATTTTTGGTATATTTTGGTATTTTTGGTATATTTTGGTATTTTTGGTGTTTTTGGCATTTTTTGGTATTTTTTAGTATGTTTTGGTATTTTGGTATATTTTGGTATTTTTGGTATATTTTGGTATATTTTGGTATTTTTGGTATTTTTGGTATATTTTGGTATTTTTGGTGTTTTTGGCATTTTTTGGTATTTTTTAGTATGTTTTGGTATTTTTGGTATATTTTGGTATTTTTGGTATATTTTGGTATATTTTGGTATTTTTGGTATTTTTGGTATTTTTGGCATTTTTTAGTATGTTTTGGTATTTTTGGTATATTTTGGTATTTTTGGTATATTTTGGTATATTTTGGTATTTTTGGTATTTTTGGTATTTTTTGGTATTTTTTAGTATGTTTTGGTATTTTTGGTATATTTTGGTATTTTTGGTATATTTTGGTATTTTTGGTTGTTTTTGGCATTTTTTGGTATTTTTTAGTATGTTTTGGTTATTTTTGGTATTTTTGGTATTTTTGGTATATTTTGGTATTTTTGGTATATTTTGGTATTTTTGGTAATATTTTGGTATTTTTGGTGTTTTTGGCATTTTTTGGTATTTTTTAGTATGTTTCGTATTTTTTGGTATTTTTGGCATTTTTTAGTATGTTTTGGTATTTTTGGTATGTTTTGGTATTTTTGGTATATTTTGGTATTTTTGGTATTTTTGGTATTTTTGGTATTTTTTGGTATTTTTTAGTATTTTTGGTATTTTTGGTATATTTTGGTATTTTTGGTATATTTTGGTATTTTTGGTGTTTTTGGCATTTTTTGGTATTTTTTAGTATGTTTTGGTATTTTTGGAATATTTTGGTATTTTTGGTGTTTTTGGCATTTTTTGGTATTTTTTAGTATGTTTTGGTATTTTTTGGTATTTTTGGCATTTTTTAGTATGTGTTGGTATTTTTAGTATGTTTTGGTATTTTTGGTATATTTTGGTATTTTTGGTGTTTTTGGCATTTTTTGGTATTTTTTAGTATGTTTTGGAATTTTTGGTATTTTTTGGTATTTTTGGTATATTTTGGTATTTTTGGTATTTTTGGTATTTTTTGGTATTTTTTAGTATGTTTTGGTATTTTTGGTATATTTTGGTATTTTTGGTGTTTTTGGCATTTTTTGGTATTTTTTAGTATGTTTTGGTATTTTTTGGTATTTTTGGCATTTTTTAGTATGTTTTGGTATTTTTAGTATGTTTTGGTATTTTTAGTATGTTTTGGTATTTTTAGTATGTTTTGGTATTTTTCGTATTATTTGGTATTTTTTAGTATGTTTTGGTATTTTTTGGTATTTTTTGGTATTTTTGGTATTTTTCGTATTATTTGGTAGTTTTTGTATTTTTTTGGTATTTTTGGCATTTTTTGGTATTTTTGGCATTTTTTAGTATGTTTTGGTATTTTTAGTATGTTTTGGTATTTTTGGTATATTTTGGTATATTTTGGTATTTTTGGTATATTTTGGTATTTTTGGTATATTTTGGTATGTTTGGTGTTTTTGGCATTTTTTGGTATTTTTTAGTATGTTTTGGTATTTTTTGGTATTTTTGGCATTTTTTAGTATGTTTTGGTATTTTTTGGTATTTTTTGGTATTTTTGGTATTTTTCGTATTATTTGGTAGTTCTTGTATTTTTTTGGTATTTTTGGCATTTTTTGGTATTTTTGGCATTTTTTAGTATGTTTTGGTATTTTTGGTATATTTTGGTATTTTTGGTATATTTTGGTATTTTTGGTGTTTTTGGCATTTTTTGGTATGTTTTGATGTTTTTGGTATATTTTGGTATTTTTGGTGTTTTTGGCATTTTTTGGTATTTTTTAGTATGTTTTGGTATTTTTTGGTATTTTTGGCATTTTTTAGTATGTTTTGGTATTTTTAGTATGTTTTGGTATTTTTAGTATGTTTTGGTATTTTTCGTATTATTTGGTATTTTTTAGTATGTTTTGGTATTTTTTGGTATTTTTGGTATTTTTCGTATTATTTGGTAGTTTTTGTATTTTTTTGGTATTTTTGGCATTTTTTGGTATTTTTGGCATTTTTTAGTATGTTTTGGTATTTTTAGTATGTTTTGGTATTTTTGGTATATTTTGGTATTTTTGGTATTTTTTGGTATGTTTTGGTGTTTTTGGCATTTTTTTGTATTTTTTGGTATTTTTGGCATTTTTGGTATATTTTGGTATTTTTGGTATATTTTGGTATTTTGGTGTTTTTGGCATTTTTTGGTATGTTTTAGTATGATTTGGTATTTTTTAGTATGTTTTGGTATTTTTTGGCATTTTTTGGTATTTTTTAGTATGTTTTGGTATTTTTGGTATATTTTGGTATTTTTGGTATATTTTGGTATTTTTGGTGTTTTTGGCATTTTTGGTATTTTTGGTATTTTTTGGTATTTTTTAGTATGTTTTGGTATTTTTGGTATATTTTGGTATTTTTTAGTATGTTTTGGTATTTTTTGGTATGTTTTGGTATTTTTGGTATATTTTGGTATTTTTGGTATATTTTGGTATGTTTTGGTGTTTTTGGCATTTTTTGGTATTTTTTGG